>NW_028301552.1:12975000-12977500 GCF_042242905.1 Orbicella faveolata
TCTTTTCTAAAAGAAGGTTACAAAACCGATGTAAAGGATCTCCCTAAAGTATCTTTTGGAACCGTATGGCGCTTTATGATCGAAGGAGTTGAAGGTAAAAAGCAACTATCGACTGCAAAGCCCCTTGTCAAGGGATTTAACTTCTTTAAGTCGGGACATGTTTTGTACATTGGCAATCTGCATGAAAATGGAAAACACTACATGAAAAGCCAGGTACTTCCATCCATGAAAAAAGATAAAGTATATACCTGTTTTCTGGTGATGACATCCTTTGGTAGTATTTTGAAAGCACATTGCAAGTGCCCTGCAGCTATTGATGGTCGCTGCAATCATGTTGCGTCGACATTATTTGCTCTTGAACAACATTTTAAAAATGGGCGAAAAACTAGTTCTGATTCAGAGGAGTCCTGTACATCCAAGCCTTGTAAGTGGAATGTTCCACGCAAGCGTAAGGGTTCAGTCAAACCTATCTCTGAAATGAGCTTTGTCAAGCATGACTATACAAAGGAAAAAAAAACCAAAAAGGCAAAGTTAACCTTACAGGAGGATAACAATGCATCAGATCAAGGAAACTGGCCAAGTGACAGATTAGACAACTTTCTTGAGGCTCTTAGAGAATATCAATTAAAATCTGGAAAAACCATTGGATGGACACATATTCTTCCTCAAAGAATTAATGATCAGGAAGAAACACTCATTTCACCTATCAAATGTCATCCAGTATCAGCTGATCAACTAAAAGAGAGATTTGAGAAGGTTAAGAGGAACATTCATTTTGATGAAGCAAAGATAAAGAAAATAGAAGAGCAAACAAGAGAGCAATCAAACACACATTTGTGGCATTATCATAGGCAGCCCAGAATTACTGCAACCAAATGTTACAGAATAGCTGTACAAAGGGAGACTACATCACACACCAAAACCATCCAAGAGGTCCTTGGTTATAACAAACCATTTCAGAGTAAATACATGCAAGAGGGACTCGAGATGGAAGACAACATTATTGCTGCCTACAAAGCATGCAAACAGCAGCAAGGGTTACTGGCATTACTGTAGAAAAATGTGGCTTTTATATTTCCAAGCACCATGGCTTCCTCGGAGCAAGTCCAGATGGATTAGTGCATGATCCTTCAACAGAAAACTCTGAGGGTCTTATTGAACTGAAATACATTCAGGTGGAGGAGCATGAAAGCCTGGAGGATGCCCTGATTCGAAAAGGAATTTGCAAGAAATATGAGGATGGTGTGAAGTTGAATGTGAAGCACAAATATTATTTTCAAATACAACAAGTTATGTTTGTTGTTGAAAGAAAATGGACTGACTTTGTGGTTATGGGGACAGGTTGTGCCACACCGTTTTGTGAGAGAGTTTCTTTCTCAAAAGACTTTTGGGATACCATTTTCCCAAAGCTAGAGTCATTTTTTAATTGCTGGATTGTGCCAGAACTTGCATACCCTTGTGTCAAATATGGGATCCCCAAAATAAGTGCTTGCATGTTTGAAAAGTAAGTTTATACATATGCTTTTAAAAACTGTAACCAAAGTTTTTATTGGCCTAAATGAAGTACAAAGGTGAATGCACTGTAAGTAAGTGGAAAACATTCACTGAAACTTGTAAATGGTATCAGTTGGAAAAAGTTAATAGTTATTACTTTAAGAACTTCAATTTAGGTAAGATTATCAACAAGAAAAAACATAAGCATTCATGTTGTTCCTCATATGAAACACCAATGCGGGCTAATATACAAGTAATTAATTTATAAGAGGGGTTTGAAAATTTGATAGTGCACAGACCACAACAAGCATGTCTGATGCAATATGTGCAAGAGTTATTGGTATCTTATGGTCAAAGATGTGCCAGTTCTTTATGCGTTCCATGAGCCTTTCCACATGAACTCTTAGGCTGGCAACTACCTTATTATGATTTGTTTCTTCCTTGCTAAACTGTACCTTCTTATCTAAAAATGCTGGCACGACAAGGCTTGCACCAACAGAAGCTAATTCATCCTGACAATTAAACCCTTTGTCAGCCATTACCTGATCACCACACCTAAGTCTGTCCAAAAAACCACTGAGAACAGCAATTTCCTTATCTGAGGTAGATCCAGGAAATAAGTCACTGACAAAACATAAAACACCACTTGGAGTTATCCCCAAAAGGGACTTCATGGTGGTTCTTGATTTATACGATGAATAACATGCAGACTGTGAATCGAGAGAAGATGGTCGCTACATTTCAAATTCTGTACAATCTACTATAACTGTAACATTGGGTAACAATTTCTTAAAAATCTCAGGCATATAAAATTGAAGTACCTCTTTCGGAGGGATAGTGATAAGTGGTTCAAATTGCCTTCTCAAAAATGGAATCCACGCATTGATAATCTTAGAAACAGTTGATATAGAAACCTTAAATCGATGAGCAAGATCATTTTCAAACAAGCCCAACCTTAACCGCAGCATGACAAGAATAAACTCTTGGAATTTAGTAAGTACTCATG
>NW_028301552.1:12982500-13050000 GCF_042242905.1 Orbicella faveolata
TTGATGACTTCGCGGTCAAGTTGCTGCTGATCCTTTGTATCTAAGGAGTGCAAGAGACAATGAAGACATGTGAGATTCTAAATCATATGATACAGGGGATTCGGAGAGCCATGCCTGGAATGTTGGCCAGTAGTGTACATTGTCAAGGCGTGAAACACTATCTGCTGGGGTATTGGTTGTTCCTGGAATGTGTTTGACTAACAGGCTGAAATTGTAATACTCCTTAAGCCAAAACAGCGAACGAATCCAGTCCATTATTACTGGGCAACAGGTTGAACCTTTGTTTAAGATAGCTGCAGCCACCTGGCTGTCCGACTTGACGACCACTTGATAACCTGACCAAAAGGGTACCCAACGATGGGCTGCCAAAATGATTGTGAATGTCTCCTTGTAATTGATGTGCAGAGAGCAGAGAGCTGGGTAGTCTAAGGCCCAGTTAACATACAGCCAGTCAGTTTCCCATACGCACCCCCCACCAGACAGGGAAGCATCCGTAAGCACTGCTGTAGGGAGTTCTGGGGTTGCTGAGGGGAACAGTGTTTTACAGTTGTGTGCAGGTAAGAGGGAGGTCCACCACAGGAGGTCAGCTTTGGCGCATAGGTTTAAATAAACACGGTGGTGCGGACGTTTAACAGCATTTGCCAAGGTGATAAGACGCCTGAGAAACGTGCGGCCCCCTCGAACAACACGTGCTGCCCAATTGAGTTTGCCAATGAGTCGTTGGAGGTGAAGCTTGGAGCATTTACGTTTTGAACTGGTTTCCTTGAGAACGAATAACAACTCGGATACACGATCCTCTGGGAGGCGGAGTTCACACTTAACAGTGTCAATTTCAACTCCCAGAAAAACCAGACATTGGGCTGGGAAGACAACTTTTGTCCAGTTGACAGTGAAGCCAAGAGACTCTTGTAAGTTTAGTAGAATGTCAAAAGCTGCTTTGCACTGAAGCTGAGTTGGTTCAATGATGAGGAAGTCGTCCAGGTACGCCAACACAGTATACCCTCTTCGGGCCATCATTCGACAGACTGATTGTGTAAGGCGATGAAAAATCATTGGAGAGGCCCTGGTTCCAAACGGGAGTCGCTTATCATAGAGGTAGGTAGAATGTTTAGAGTCCTTGAAACACCAAGACATCCCTGTAACTCGCCAGCTGTCGGGGTGAGTACCAACACTTCTGTAAGCGTGTTTTAAGTCAACTTTTGCCAACCAACAACCTGGTTGACAGAGGTTTGCTGCATCATCAACAGTAACATACTTGTAATGTTCTAAATCCATGTATGAGTTGGCATTTGCCATTAACGGTCGGCTGCAATCCATGATCATCCGTAATTCATTCGAGTCCTTTTTAGGTACAGCCCCAAGTGCATTAACGATTAAGGGCATTTGGGACTTGTCTGCTACAGCAAAATGGTCTTCTTGAAGACCCTTAACCAGTTGCGCTTCAATTTGATCTTTAGCTCCAGGTCGTAGAGCAGATTTATTGTTGTGTGTAAAGGCATGTGACACCGTTGAATCAGGAGGGAGTAGCTGAAATCCATTTTTAACACCATCGAGAATAAATTTCATGTCCGGGTCATTTGATAGTTCTGCTGCCCAGGTCCCAAAAATTAAGTCGGTGGAGACCTTGGCTGCTTGGGGCTGCTGCATAGATTCCAAAAAGGCCCCTGCTTTAATAGGTAAACTTTCCCCACACTCTGCGGGACAGCATGTCATTAAGGCGGGATCGGTCCCTGCATGTAACAATGTGGTCGAGATATCTCCTGCTAGTTCTGCCGTTAAAGTACAATTTGGAGAGATCTCTGCAGTTGAGTGTGGGTTCAGTATTGGGGGTCTTGAGCAGTAGCAGACTGGTGTTGCCATTGTGGGTGGGTTCCCATACATTGTGGTTTGATGCAAAAATGATCATATCTACAGGAGGAGCCAAAGCGGCAACCTTCACGCCGTTAGAATTCAAAGCAAACCTGCTTCCCTGTTGCTTGGTTTATGACTGGGCGGGACGCTTTGCGAAGAGGTGGGCGTGTGGATGTGGGAGTCGATGGATCTGGTCTGTGAAGCGTTTGATGGGATATGAATTGGCTGTCAGATCCCCATTTACAGCTTGTGGCAAATTGCATTTTGCGGTGCAAATCATCATACTGCATCACTTTTGGCAAAGGGTAACACTTCGCTAGTTCAGAAATTTTTGAACTGTACATAATATAATCGAGAATTTCCTGGGTGGACGAAAGAAGCCCATCTTTCATGAGAGAATGCATAATGCGAAAGTTAGCCGCTGACCACTGTGGGAATGAAATTTTGTCAAGGGATAGCTTCTTTTCTTGAGAGGATTTTAACACAATTCTAGCATCACCAGAGGTTCCAAGCACGGTCTCCTTATCCTCCTGCAGAACGATGGGGAGGGAACTAATGAAATCAGGTATACGTAAAGGACGTATACCTCTTGAAATAGTGGGCTCTAACAGCTGTTGAGCTGGATCCTGCTTCTCTTCAGTTAAACCCAGTAAAACTGGATCTCCCAAAGAGTCCATGAGAGATTTAAGCTCCGATTGAACGGTAGGATTTTGCCGAAGGGTTTTTAAGGTTGGTTTTGCGATAGGATTATCATTAGGCGTTGTTGTGATCGTCGTCGCCATCTCGGGGGCACTGGGCTGCGCTGAATCTTGCTGCAGTTTCAACAGCTCGAGTTTGGTACGAGTGAGGTCCAATTCTAGCTTCAAGTTCTGGTTTCGAAGATCTTCTACCGCTCTCTCTTGCTCTACAGTGGACTGCTCTGCTTTAAATTTTGTCGGAGAGAGGTCTTTGATCATGGACTCGACCTGACTCAGTTCACGTTCAACTGCTTCGCTCATCTGTTGCGGTGTTGATTCTGCTATGAAGCCGTCGATGTCGAAATCTTTCAGTTTAAGCGGAGGTTTTGTTCTCCTGCTGCTCTTTCTAGAAGCCATAGTGTAAACATCGAGATACGTATTGTAAAGAAGAACTCTGGAAAGAAACTTGCGTTGAGCGAAGCTACGTTGTGCACAAGCACATGGCGAATGAAGTACGTAGAGCGCATGTCAGAGAAAACTAGTACCAGTCCTCTCCCCCTTCCTCCAGAGTTAAATACAAATAAATGTTATTATTTTAGACGTAAAAAAGACCAGATGTTATGATACATTTTTAGACTCAAACGAATTTCTGATACTAACCTAAAAAGTTAGTTCAAGCCTCGGTTGGTTAGTTGTGCGATGGATGAGAGAATAAACATAGATGAATGAATGGAATTAACTTACAAACTTTCTAAAATATTAATCACTATTTCACTGTTGTTTTGCCTTCTCTGATTCCTCCTTTCTTTAAAAATTTGCAAGAATTCATTTCCCTTAAAGCACTTAGTCTCCTAAATTGTTGTACAAAACATGTAACGTTTTAATTACACCTATCTATCACTAAACATACACATTGTAATATTCCCCCTTACAAGTAAGCTTACCTGAAATAAAATTCTCTGTCTACCAGTTTTAATTCTTGTACAAGGTTATAATAATCGCCTCGTGTCTTCCTTCTCGTAAAAATGTCTCTTATCCAGACCTTTCTCGGTTTTCTTTGCGTTTGTCTTTGCACAAGCAATCTTCTTCGATTTCTACGGCTTAACAGTAGCAACAATCCAATTTCGACTTCTTTATCCGCCATCTTTGATTGCTGAGAGGTGAACTGCGCCTGCGCAATGGCCATCCTTATGCTTATGCTTATGTAACCCCGGTTCACACATATTTTTCTTATGCTTATGTTTATGCTTATGCTTATGCTTATGCTTATGTCAAAGTGTGAACCAGCCCTGATAGAACCGCGAGGTTATCAAGTTAGCCTCCATCTCGTTTGAGTGAACGTAAAAAAAAAAAAAAAAAAAGACATGGGAGTAGAAGGACGGATTACTAAAGGAAAGAGCTAGAAGAATTGTGGAAACTTACGTTTAATATTGCTGAGATAAAACATAGTTTTTAACACTTTTGGAATTGTGGAAACGTTTGATATTGCTGAGATAGAACATAGTTTCTAACACTTTTGGCACGTTAGCCAGGGTTACACTAAGATACCTAATTCTAGATCGGACAGCTTTTTACAACAATTTCTACCGGAAAGAAATGGAGAAAGAGACCTTAGAACCGTTATGATCAACAGTATTACCTGAATGACAATTTTAGATATTCGAATGTTGCGCATGCGCGTTATGATTAGTCACGTGGACATTGCAAGAGTGAACCGGTGGTGTATATCTAGTTGGAATCTAGGACCATGCATCCTATAAATTATAACAAAGAGCAACAGCTTTAGAGCATACTTAGCTTACTTGGGAATGAAAATTCAAAAACACGGGCATATCCGTTCTTACTGGAAATTTTAACCGCGGACTTCAAGCGTCTCCATCATCCAAAATTCCGACTCAGGGCATGCGTAGATTTTTAATAGCGGCTGTTTTTAATGTTTGTGATTCCAAGTCGCTTGAATTGCTTGCTATCGATTAACCCGGTCCCATTAGTGGACAGATAAAAGTAATTTGCTTCGAATGGATGCAATAAACTTTGAACTGTCTAGTTAAAATGCTATTAAGCAGATCAAATTTTTCTCATGAAAGATTTAAAGAAAATAACCGAGACAAATTATACTCTCATTGTTTTTGTTAAAACTGATCGATAGAGGCATCAATTTTTTTTGTTTTGTTTAAGACTGCATCATCAATTAAGAAATATATATTTTACTTAAAAAAGAGGTGTGAATTAATTATAGGTAGCTGGTATGGATTGCCACAAACAAAGAGACACTGATGGTACGATATAAATTTTGATGTCCTTTGTTTTCTAACGTGGCTTCGAGATGTTTTGGGGAAAAACCAAATGTGAATTTTAACCAGAAAGCCTTGAAGTCATTTTAGAATTTGGATACATCGAACATGGGCTAAGGTTGTTTATGTTTAAAACATACTCGATATAAAGATTTCAAAAAGATAGAAATAAAACATTCTAATTTGTTATCATAATAAATTGTCTTAATACGATAAAATATATGCTACACGACATGTATGAAAGCTACATTTCAACCCATTTAGTACATAAGCCACCCCTAGAAAGTTTTCATTAAAATTATACAGTAAAGACATTTTTAGCTGAGGTTTATTGCAAGAAAACATCGATAAACCCCTTGGGAAACTTACATCGCGAGTATTACTGAGTGCTTTTTTATCTTGATTTGACCTGTGACCTGTGACCTGTGACCTGTGACTGTTACGGTTAAACGGGAAGTTCGTGACGCGCGACATGTGACGTAGAGTTCTTACATCCGGGACAGTTTACACAAGGAGAGAACGTTCAAAAACGTAGTGAAAATGGAGGTAGGAGTTTTGTTCAGCGACAAATACAATGCTTGAAGTGCAGCGTGTTTATTTTGGTTTTATTATCCGTGGGTAACATGACCTGTTACCCGTGACGTGTGACCTGCAAAAGAAACCTGCCGCGGAAGGAAAAATCGAGGCAAAGCAAAGTCGTGTTCCAGTTCAAGCTGCCCGAGGATAGCTAACAGTTTCTCAAGACATCAAAAAAACTTGAAAGGTTTGTCTTGAAGTGGAGTAATCTTCTGTTTAGTCCAAGTCGGAGTCAATTATTACTCGCCTTTTCCTCGGTTTTGACCTCGTGGAATCTGAACACGTATTGTTGAACAAAAACTGGTTGAATATAAAAATACCAGGAATGGCTCTTGCTGGAGATGTTTTGTCGCCATTGTCAGAGATTGAGTTGGCAAGTAGAAAGGTAGCATCCCAGGTGGATTAGCGGAGATCTTTTCTTTCATCATGGTTTCTGGACGTGTGGTAGGTGGAAGAGATTCAGCTCTACGTGAAGTTGTAGAAGTAGACGTGCACGCTTGAACGGTGTTAACAGAAACTGAGGATGACTTTAGTTCGACGAATGCACTTTCTATATGAAACAGTTTCCTTCTTTCGCTTTCTGTCTAATATTTCGTCATAGTCATCCAAAGATGATTCGATTTCTCTGACATGACCGCTACCTGGATGATTTTATGGCGTGATTGGCCTGTCTCCTTTAATTTCGCGACGACCGTTTTCCTGGTAGAGTGGTTAGTGATTTTCTTCGTGCATTCTTCTGGCAAGCAGCCAGAATAATAACCGTTGTAGTGTTTCCGTTCTTAGAATTTACCAGGGATTCAACGATGCTGTGTCGCGGTGGGCTGTGTTTCTTGTTTAAATTGGCTATTATATTTCCGAGTTTACCTTATGCCTCTGTTTCGAAATACGTCCTCTTGCAAAACCTTTACTGCGCCTTTCAATAACATGCGGACTCTTAAATTCAAAGCTCAACCGACAATGCGTTTTTCGCTACCGTCAATCAAAAGTCCGGCGGCTCCTCCCAGATTCCGACTACCGCCGAGCGAGCGGTAATCAAATCGTTGAGCACAGTTCAGACAACGAAACAGTGCTCAGCAGTAGTTGGAAGCTGGGAGGAGCCGCCGAACGTTTGATTGACGGTAGCGAAGAACGCATTTGTCGGTTGAGCTTTGAATTTTAGAGTCCGCATGTTATTGAAAGGCGCAGTAAAATGAAAATGAGATTGATTTGCGTGAAAATGAACCTGTAGACGGAATGCATATGACCGGTTTCGCGCGCAAAGACTCGTTTTGATACGGAGGCAAAAGAAAACTTCGAAATGGCCTATTGCTGGTGATTACAAAGCGGCGAAATATTCCACAACAACGTGGAAAATTTCCAAAAGAAAAGTTTAAATGGTCTTGTTTATAGTGGTCAATACGAAATAAACAAATAAATAAATAAATAAATATATATTACTAGTTTGAGCACTCTGGTAATGGCTTAGATACTACCACATGTGTAGTATTTGGGGCGGCTTTTTAAGCTTAGCCTCCATCCTAGTCTTCAGCATTGCACTGATGAGGTCCAGAAGGCCGAAACAGTACTGTCTGCAGTTAGTTATATATATACATATTTATTTATATTTATGTATTGCACCGGGACTACTTTTGGTCATCCAGCTAGTTTAGCTTTTTTGCTATCAGCTTTGGTGACCAGCCACGTTTATCTAGTGTATGTTTATTTTTTATTTTTTTTACTGATTGTGAAAATAAGAGTTAAAGTAGAACTTTGTGTCGTTGTTGTTAGATGTTGTTCAAACAAAGGCACAGGTGATTTGGAATTGTACTGCATTATAAATGAAGTCGTGATGTATTAAAGACGTGAATAAAGATGAAAAAACAAAACAAAACAAAACAAAACAAACAAACAAAACAAAAACAAAGAAAAAAACGTCCAGCTGCAGCTAAGGGAAGAGGAACTCATATTACAGAGACATGGCAACGGCAAACGAAAAGCAGAAGAAATTGGTAGAAATGTATTGCTCAGTCCATTTTGTTGTTCAAACGAGGCCACAGCTGATTTGGGATTGCCAAACTAGACTGTGCTGCATTATAAATGAAGTCGTGATGTATTCAAAAAGTGAGAAAGATAACAAAAAACCCTAGTTCAGTTGCAGCTGCGGGAAGAGGAAGTCATATTAACAGAGACATGGCAGCAGCAAACTTTACTGGAGATGAAAAGCAGAAAAAATTGTTAGAGATTTATTGCTCAGCCGATTTCGCCGAAGAAATACACAGCCAGTTGAGATATCTGTCCGTGATTAACATTCTTCTGTCCATTACTGCATTTCTCGGGAATACACTGATCCTAGTTGCGCTTCGTAAGGAATCATCCCTGAATCCGCCGTCAAAACTCCTGCTTCGTAGCCTAGCAGCAACTGATCTCTGTGTTGGTCTTATTTCAGAGCCTTTGCTTGCAATGTTTGAGTTGAGTTTAGTGAGTGAACGTAGGAATGTCTGTGCCTTTGCAGCATTCGCAAGTTCCATAGCAGGTTACACTTTTAGTGGAGCTACTTTGTTGACCATGACTGCAATAAGCGTGGACAGACTTCTCGCCCTGTTGTTGGGGCTGAGATACAGACAAGTTGTAACATTGAAGCGCATGTATATAGTCGTAATTGCCTTCTGGCTTGTGTCCATTGCCGTAGCAGCAGTGCAACTTTGGAATTTCGCAGCGCTCCGATGGTATAGCTATTTAGTTATACCACTATGTCAAGCAACGTCCGCCTTCTGTTACATAAAGATTTTCCGCACCTTAACTCATCTTCGACAACGGACTCACCCCGAACCAGGAAATCAACTGGATATGGCGCGATATAAGAAGGCAGTGTCCAGCGCACTGTGGTTGCAATTCACATTAGTAATTTGTTATCTACCATTTACTTTAGTTAATATAGTCATAGCTGTGTCAACAAACTCTCCTCAAAGTGCAATGCCTTCTTCTTTGTTTGTCGCTAGGTCGTTTGCAATTGTTTTAACTTACTTAAACTCGTCATTAAACCCGATCCTTTACTGCTGGAAAATCAGATCAGTGAGGCAAGCAGTGAAGGCTACAATCAGACCAGTACTTTGTAATTTGTGGAGTTAGTTCTTGCAAACTCGTGATAACTCAACAGTTAGTAAGATATCATTCCCCTAAATTTAGAATTGTGCTGAAGCTCTGTTGTAAGTTCGCGAAAACAGGTAAAATGAAAAACTAAATTTCTTTTAATTCTTTGTTCATAGTAAAGATTATGTTGGAAATAAGATTAAAAACTGAGCAGATGATTGCTGTGTCTGTCTTTATGTTTGCAATTTGTTCTTAAGTTTTTTTTCTTCCTTTGCTGTCGATGCTATGAAATTAGTTAATGCAAAACTGCATATATAAAAAATTAACCCTAGACTGTATTATTCGGCTTATTGTAGAGTTTTCGATGCCAAATTTCTTGAAATTTTCCGAGCCATAGCATAAACACGAATATTCCGAATAATTTTTCATGGAGTCTTAGTTCTAGCTGTTTAATTTCTGTTTCTAGCCCCAAGAAAAATGATTGTTTAGTCAATAGACGAAAAAAATTGAAGCATTTGCTTCTGCAAGTGCTTCAGTAAGTAAACATACGTCTCTTAGTTCAGTTTGACCTAAACATTGCATCTGGTTTGGATTTAGTTTCTAATGAGTTGCACTTTTTTGGCAACTAATTAACGTCTGCTAATCGTGGTAACTTATATTCAAAGCGGTAGACGAGATGTGTTGTTATTAGATTAGAGTAACATAGAGTGTCTCATAAAGCTGCCCACCTAAACCAATTGGGTAGAAGGGAGAGTTCTCATTCTATCCTACAAAGCTTTATTGCTAAAGAAAAGGAAGTAAGGATTTTTTTTGTTTAACATTTGTCTTCACTGAAAATTCTCTTTGCATCGAGTACGTTTCCGCAGGTGAAGCGAAACAAAGTTATCATTGAGAATCATGGCCGCAGGAGTAAAACGTGTTGTTAAGCCCCTGAGAATGACAAGTTACTTTGTTTAAAATTTGTCTGTTGTAGAGCGAACTCTTTCTAAAAAGGCGCTCAGTCTGGGGTCAGTGTCGTATCCTTAATAATTGCTGTTATTGAAGTTATCAGCGGTTTGACTTAAAAAACGAGTCGAAATGCTCAATAGCCCATTGCCGAGTTGACCTGAGACTCTCTGTCAAAACGAGGCCTGGTGTACAACCATTCGTATGAAAATGAGTTTAATTTGCATGAGAATGGAATCTCATTTTCATATCAAAGAAGGGGAAAAAAAGACTCGCTTTGAGCAAGAGGATCAAGGTAAGTCGGAAGTCGCCTCATTATCATGCATGCCTTTTTATACAAACGAATATTTGACCGCAATTCAACTGCAACCACCGCTATTAAGCTTTTTGCCGTAGCATCTCAATGCTTGCAACATATTTGAAAGTGAAAGTTTGGGAGAACTTGAAAACGCTGTGGAAACACTTGCCCTGCGGTTCGTGTTTCCACGGCATTTATCGTTCTCCCAAACTTCCACACGTATTTCTACAACTCGATGGAAACACTGTACATGTTTTCTACTTCTTAAAGAGAACATGACACACCATCTTGTATTTGCTAAATAATTCACTTACTGTCTTCGTCAGTGATGACCACTATGGGTTCACTCTTATTCCCGGCTCCTTTCGCAGAGAAGGCCAAAATCTGAATTGTGTAGTTAGTATACATTTCCAATCCTGAGAAGCTAATAGCTTGTGACGGAACCAGTACGGTGACGTTCCTCAAAATATCTGAACTCTGATTGGTTCTCCACATCAATACTCTGTAACCTCGGATGATGCCAAGTTGATCAAGGAAGGGAACCTCGCCCCAGTCCACTTGTAAACTTGTGGAACTCGTATTTGTAGCCATGACGTTACTTGGAGGAGCCCTGGGAACTGTTAAAAAAATAGGCCAATCAACAGAAGAGATGAGGTCGGTGTTTGCTTTTTTGCCTGTGCCTCTTTGGTCTAAAATTTAGAATGACTAGAAAAGAGTGCAAAAATATGAATTGGGGATAGGGGAGAAAAAGAATGTGCCCGTTGCGTGAAATGTGTCGACTAATTGAGAATCTGACTGTAGGTACTCTTGGTACAGAGCTGAATATATATAGCTTGTAGTTAAATTAGCAGACTATATAGGGCAGGAACTCACTTTTTGACCATATTTGGGCATGCATGCGCAATTTTTCCTAAATAAAATTTCAAGTCGGCCGTGCTCTTTCATGCTAATGCGTAAATTCGGCTTTTTGATTGTTCCATTCTTGAGAAAAAAATACTGCACTCTGATTATTGAGGACCTGGTTGAGCATCTTGTATTACTTAAATTGTGTACGAGCTAGCGGCAACTGAGAATTATGCCATCTGTTGCTATTCCTAGAGTAATAATAAAAATAATTGAAAATATTTATACAGGCTAACAACTTCAGTTATAAAACTGATATCAATGTGAAGCCTTGGAACCGACTGGCTCATAGCTGTCGGAGCTTATCCCGGTTTCTGTAGCACGAAGCGGCTAGGAGTATTTCTACTCCACCTGGACGGGATGCTCGCCCATCGCAGGTCACTCCCCCGCAATTTGTTAGGTTTCCCCAACAATTCGCCGGTACCCATTTATACTCCTGGGTGGAGAGAGGCGCTGTGAGAGTGAAGCGCTGTGAGAGTGAAGCGCTGTGAGAGTGAAGTGTCTTGCCCAAGAACACAACACAGTGTCCCTTGCCAGGGCTCGAACCCGGACCGCTCGATCCTGGGACGAGCGCACTAATCATGAGGCCACCGTGCCTCCACGATATCAGAGTGACCCCTGTAAAATAAAACAAAAACAAAATGAATAGAGTAAGAGAAAATAAAAGGAGAAATTAGCAGTGCTCCAAATATGTAAAAAAAAAAATAGAGTTAAAATAATTGCACTCTTGTAGTAAAACGCACGTTTTGCGGTTTCTAACCTAATTTTAAGAAGATCAAAATCTGGACCCTCTTTCAGACTCCAAACACTCACCGTGCTCATCAGTTCTCACAACAATGAAAAGACTGTTTGCACCGTCTCCAATGCTGGTGAACGCAGTTACAGTGATGTTATAATCTCTGTACTCCTGTAAGCCATTTAACGTTGTTTGACGCGTCAGGGCGTCCCATACTGTCTTGACCTCCCACAATGCACCACTGTCGTTCACGTTCAGATAATAAACGTTGAACCCCCGCAGGATGCCGAGCACCTGTCGCACGTTCGGGTCAAAGTCCCATTTAATCAGCAAACTCCAGGCACTTGCGTTTCTTCCAGTCACATTGAAGGGCGCGCCAATGGGGACTGAAAATGAAAACAGTTCGAAATTTGGCTGTTTTCTTTTACAAAAAGTTTAGGTTAAGTCCCTGAAAAGTTTTGTTTTTGAAAGCCTATGATGGTACTTTCGTCTCTTCAGGTATGTAACCGCTTGATTATTCCCATGACGATTTATGACATGTTTTTCTAATACATAATTAGCATTCAACTTGTCTCTCTTCAGAAAAGTCCTCACACATCTTCAAACACTTACAAAGGTCAGAACGTTGTCGTCAATCTTGCTCTGCGGATTGTTTCGAAGTCCTTGATTCCGCCCCTACTAAATTTCAACTTAAACTTAAGGAGGCTATGCATATAAATTGCCCAATTTAAATCAACAAGTCCATCACGTCAACCTGACACTTACGCTTTAGGCTTTATATTCTTTCAAACACTTTCACTTTCAGACACTCAAATATTTTATCTGTTTTTGTCATTTAATCATAATTAATTATGCATGTTTCGCCTAGTTGTTATAAAGTCCTAACGGTTTTTCAAATATTCTGTAACTGGCGATGATGTTAGTAACATCGAAACATGTCTTATAAATTAAAAAATGTCGTAATCTTCTTAAAAATTACGATTTGCTTTCTGCTGTCTCGACCTTTAATTTTCATTCAACAAAGATACTTAGTCTTTTAGGATAGCCTAACAATAAGTTAAAGCTAAAAGAGAAATAGGATTTTACATTGACTAATGGTTTTTATAAGTTGCTTTTGCCCTTTTCACATACTATTCGTTAATTTAAATAAGAAGCCGTAGGTACTTCCTAATGGTTTTATATTGTTTTCAAAGTGCACGGTAGGATAACTTAACTCTTTGTGACTACGCTCAAAAATTACGAAATACATGTAGTAAAGCAGCGCCACTTATTTATACGGTATGGCCCAAAAATTGATCGAAGTGACCTTAGGGTATCTCGTATTTTTATATGTTTGTCCCGATCAGAAAGTCTTCTCACCGTCTTCCTCTGTCATGTTGGACGCTTCAATGAATGGACCGTCTCCTTTAATTGTGAACGCCAAGACAGAAACGCTGTATCCGTAAAATTTAAGCAGAGGTGAAAATTCAAACTCATATTGGCCAGCCTCCGTCGTTTCATTCCTCACAAATTCGCCAGTATTGTTATCCCTCAAGAAGAGTCGATAGCCACGAATGACGCCATGACGACAGCAATCAGGAACTTGGGCCCATACTGCTCTCAAAGCGACGGAGCTTGTGTTGAACAGTGCAAGATCTGCTGGAGCCTGGGAAGGAACTAGAAGAGAATGAATTGATGAAACGTTCAAAGGTCATTTTATTATAAATCTTACATAATGCGGTAAAAAAAATTCACATCGTTGAACTGCTCCAAAAAAACGATTTCTTGAGAGATCGCAATCAATTCCTATTGCAACTGCAAAAACAGAGCTTTAAATTGTGGCATGGGAGGTTAATGATTAAAATTAATACTGTTCATTACAAATTTGAAAAAAAATCTTACCACATATTGCAATCTACAGCGTCATGCATATGCCTAGAGAAGTATTATGTAGTAAAAAAACAAACAAAACAAAAAGACATGTGCATAAAAATATATCGTAATTAGGTATTATTTGTTGTTAGTATACTACGCTTGTGAATTAATAATGCTAATAGGACTGAGTGGAGTCCAATTCGGTCTGTAATCATACGAGTGATTAACAAAATCGGACGACCGCGAAGCGGGAGTCCGATTTGTTAATCACTAGTATAATTACAGACTGAATTGGACGACACACAGAATTGACGACACTCAAATTGGAGAAACGAACAAACCATCGATTGAGTGCTGAACGATTTTAAAACGCCGTTATGAATGCTGAAAAAACCAGCAGTTTACTCAACAAAGTGCACCGCAACAGCGCGCGCAAAATGACGCGTATTGTCCAATTACAAACATGACGCGTATACACTGTTCAATTAGTGCTCAAATCGGGCTGCTGATAGCCAATCACGTTCGAGAATTTTGTTATAGTTTTCATTAAAAAGGAAACTCACTGTCTTCATCCGTTAACGTCGTGACAGCGCCATCGGGACCTTCGCCAAAAAAGGAATATGCCCTGACGCGAACAGTGTAACTTGTGAACTTTTGCAGCCCAGTTGCATCCGTGGTGTTTACATGAAGTGGAAATGTGCCGTTTGCAACGATGATGCCAGGGAATCCAGTCTCTTCCAAAAATACGCGATATCCCACCACTTCGCCATGGTGATAGGCATCTGGAACCTCGCCCCAGGCTACGCGGAGGCTCGTGGAACTCGTGTTAGACATCTCTATAGGCACAGGAGGGTGAAGAGGCGCTGGAAGAAATAAGGAAGTTGTCACAGGCACCTCATGGAGATAGATTTTGAGTTTATAGAAACCTGGCTCAGGTCCCCTCGGGACATACCCACCGACTGACAAACCGACAAAGGGAAAGAGATATTTTGACTGGTCGAGGGACATTATTGAAAGTCGAACACTAAATGTATGCATTAACACGAAGTAACTAGTGATACAAACCTGTGCCCAAAGTACGCACATAGACGTCTTCACTGATCACTCCGTGTCCTATTCTCGTCTTCCCAGCAATAGAAATCTTGTAAAACCTGTAGATATCCAATCCAGTGATATATTCTTGCCTGGCATTTCCATCTTGTACTTCATATTGTAGTACAGGTGCAGAGCTGCTGTTTGCCATTTGGTAGAATATTATGAATCCCGTCAAGATGCCAAGTACGTCACGGACTTTATTCTCAAAATCCCATGACAGCCCTATGCTGGTGGTTTGTAGATCAAAAGCTCTTAAATTGCTTGGAGCCACTACTGGAACTAAAGCAAAACGGAAAAGAGATATTCCAAACAATACCTCTCAGGCAACCTAGAAACCGGACTGTTTGGTTTGAATACGCCAGTTAATTCTACGTGTATGTCCTACATTGACCTAAGTATTGTGAACTTTGCAATATTGTTTCATTTATGGTTTTCCACTGATACACAATTCCATACCTAGAACGATCTAAATTAGAGTGACCGTATCCAAAATTTGCATAAAGCCCTGGCCAAACGGAGTAGCAAGTAGACGCAAGTTCTCAACTCGCGTCTACTTGCGACTCTGTTTGGCCAGGCCTTAGCACTTGCGTTGACTTGCGATGACTTCCGCTCACTTTGGTCGAGATCAAATCCGCACGCAAGTCGACGCAAATTTTTCACCTTTTGGCCACCCAACCCAAGTCAATCAAGTTGAGTGACGTCCATTAACCTATTATTAGCCACTGAAATACAAGATATGTCTGCCTTGAAATGGGTTTTTTTGCGACCTGCGTGTACTCGCGAGGAAACTTGCTAGTCCGTTTGGCCAGCCAACGCAAGTCTCTACGCAAGTTCAACTTGTGGCTACCTGCGACTACTTGCGAGTCCGTTTGACCAGGGCTTAAGAACGGCGATAAAGAAAAGAGAACTCTTATTCATAATGTACTGATACTTTTATCTAGAGATTCCTCGTAACGACATAGTGAGTGTCATACCCCATTCATCAGTCATGCCAGAGATTTCTGGACTCAATGGCCCGGGTCCTTTTATTGTAACAGCCTTGATGCGAACTCCATACATCCAGTAGATCTCTAAGTTGGTGAAATCCAGTCTTCTGTCTTCTTCCGCGAGAACAGTCACATTGTGCATTAGGTCCGTGCTCCCACCTTCCACGTCACGAAAATGCACTTCATATGACACGAGGGGTCCGTGCACGAAACAGATTTTCACTTTGTCCCATTCGACTTTTACGCTATGATTACTCGTTTTGATGATCCTAATGTTTTCTGGACTACGACTAGGAACTGAGGAGGAATGGTAGAAAAAAGCATGAGTTGGAAACATCTTGACACTCTTGAACGTCATTTTGCCTACTACAAAGCTTCCGATTCCTATGGTATCTTTTTTGTGCCTTTCAGCAGAATGTCAGGCAAGTTAATGAAGCCATGGCTCAGATTTTGTCGAGACGTAGTCGGGCCAAAATACCGTGGGGCGAGCAAACCAGCCTGATTTGTCGATTTGGTAAGATACTACAGAACTGGTTGCTCCCCATCAGTTTGCGTTTGCAAATTACATTACAACATATTCCATTTTGTAAAACTGTCTATTTAGCCTGGTTTTCACTAACGACACAAGCACAAGCGCAAGCAAAAGTGCGAACAGAACAATTCTTATTTAACAATGAAAACGAGCTCAAGGATTGTCCTTTTTCTTGTGCTTGCGCTTATGCTTGCGTTTACGCTGCAACAAGTGAAAAAGAAATACCGCTCAGGCATAACACAAGCACAAGGATATTTACCACACCTGGTTAGGTTTGGCCAATGAAAACACTGGATGCAAATTACCTTGCGCCTAAACAGTTTTCCAAAATGGCGGAAGGTTCGAATGATTTTGCTTGTGCTTGTGTTTGCGTCGAATTTCGTTTTTACTTGGGTCATCCCTATTGCTTGCGTTTCTGCTTGCGCTTGTGTTTGCGCTTGTGCTTGCGTCGGTGGTGAAAACCAGGCGTTATTAGTAAAATTTGTATCCGTTCTGTTTGAAGTCAAGACTCATTCATCAAATTGCTTTGTTCAGCTCATTAATAAGTCGTTGTTTATGATGCGTTAACTGTTTGCATAGGTTAAGGGGCAATTGCTGTAAGTTTAAGGGACATTATCGCGGCAATTTTGATACACAGGTTTGGTCAAAACAATGCAAAGCTTATGTACTTTCGCTAATACACGAACTAAAAACACCAAGATGAAGATATGAAGTGAATTGCTCTAACGAAAGCAAACTTTTATCAGATTTTAGAGATTTTTTCCAAGACATACCGACAAACGTTTTAACTTGACAACGTTGTCCATTTTTCCTTCGTTACGTACACTACACTCTTTTAACAGCTTCAGCGCAGTCATTTACCAATTTTTTAAACCACCAGAACCTTCTATTCAAGCTTCCGTCAATGAAAATATGTTTGTAGGTTTCACTCAAAGGGGTATGCTTATCTAAGATAATGCCCTTTCAAAGCATTTATTTTAAGTTAAAACGTTACCTGAATCGTTGGTTCTTATTCTAACTTCAGAAGCGGTGCCATGTCCTCGTCTTGTTACTCCACTTATTTTGACAACATAAACTACCCAAGCTTTTAAACCAGTCACTAAAAATGTCGACACGTTAAGTGCTACGTCATGAGGAGTCACGTGGAACCCAGTGCAAGGTTGTCCCTGTCCGTGTACTCGGAATCCAAGAGGAATTCCGTTCCATTTCTCGTTTGGAATGCTAGTTTCGTTCCATCGCACAAACACAGCTGTTGTGTTAATGCTATAGTCTTCTAAGATAACCGGGCCTGTGGAAGGTACTAAAGAAAAGACATGGACTTTCTGAGTTATTGGAGTGAGGAAAGGGAGCAGGGATAGCAAGGGAGTTAGTAAATACATTTTGTTGTTGTTGTTGTTGTTGTTGTTAATCGGACAATGCCGAAGGCAAGTCCACTTTGGCAAAAAGGTCAAATTGCGCAGTTGAGAAATCTGTAAGTTTGTCAGGTATTCAGTCAGTCATCTAGCTAGATAGTTGATCGGTTGGTCGATCTGTAAATGGCTTGGTTGGTTGATTGGCTGGTCGAATATAGAAACGTAAAAAGTAAACGAAGGAATGGTAAAACGTTAACTTGCCATCTTCCTTTGTTTCAACAATAACAGTTGGTCCTATTAATCCGGCAGCTTGAAATGAATACGGCATAGTGCGAACGGAATAGTTTTTATACGGCTTTAATCCTGTGATTTTGTAACTACGGTCCCAGCCTCCTCGGATGCCATTCGCTTTCCACGTGTCGTCGATGTCGGTTAGTCTGTGCAACACAGTATATCCCATTAAGTGGCGGTGATGAGATAAATCTTTCACGTGGTTGAACTTGATATCCAGATGCTTGCTTTCCGCCCCAGTAACATTTGTAATGATATCGAGTCCCTCGCAGAAAACTAAAGTATATATAGAGATAGGTACCACAATCAATGTTTTACTCGTACGTATACCTCTGGTCTACCACGTGCAAGAACGCACAGTAATGGTGCAGTGCGCTAAAAGTAGACAGGGAGCCATCTAGTTAGAACAAATTATGGCGAAATTGACATTTATTTTGAATTGCCACTGAAATTACTAGGAACAATTTAAACGAGAACTAACCTATCTTGCTTTTCAGTCCCTTAAATCGATATTTGTTTATTTGTTTATTTGTTTATTTGTTTATTTGTTTATTTGTTTATTTGTTTATTTGTTTATTTGTTTATTTGTTTATTTGTTTATTTGTTTATTTGTTTATTTGTTTGTTTGTTTGTTTGTTTGTTTGTTTGTTTGTTTGTTTGTTTATTTGTTTATTTGTTTATTTGTTTATTTGTTTATTTGTTTATTTGTTTATTTGTTTATTTGTTTATTTGTTTATTTGTTTATTTGTTTATTTGTTTATTTGTTTATTTGTTTATTTGTTTATTTGTTTATTTGTTTATTTGTTTATTTGTTTATTTGTTTATTTGTTTATTTGTTTATTTGTTTATTTGTTTATTTGTTTATTTGTTTATTTGTTTATTTGTTTATTTGTTTATTTGTTTATTTGTTTGTTTATTTATTTATTTATTTATTTATTCCGAGAATATGACAACAAAGCGTTCGCTGTATAAAGCATAATTGGAAGAGAAGGGGACTGAACACCTTGAGTGCCTGATTATTATGTACTCTGTTTGCCACAGTGTGTAGTAGAAAACTCCAAAATCCATAAGCATTTTCACTTAAACTGTAGACGTATACAATGCGGTTAACTTCGCTGAGGTTAACGAAATTTGATACGGCGTATGATTGGCTTGGACTAAAATTTCAGTGTCAAAAATCCTTTCACAACGTAAAATTTTAAACGTGTTATAGTGTTTTCTCTTTTTCCAGTTCACAACAGATTTTTTTTTTTTTTTTTTAGTATTTTTTTTTACATACAAAACGTAACCTAGAGTGCAAAGTAGACCATCTTTCTTTCAACATATCCATGCGCAGTTTTCGATTTTCTTCTGAACAGTAATTTTACTCACAGCCATCATCTGCGGCGCAGTCTGTAATGCTTGCATTGGATCCTAAAAACTTTCCGCTTTCCACACTTTCTTGTAAAATGATGCTGTCTCTCCAGGAAGTCCTCTCCACAAATTTTAAGTTAACATGCAGATTGACGCAACCAGAACTGGAAATTCAAATCATGCGATTATTAACAGTTATTTGGCTACAAAGGCGAAGTGAATGTCGGGCGACTATTCCACGCTACGAATTCCAGAAGAATATTCACCCAAATTCACTGGTTGAATTATTGCTCTAGTATGATTTGCAAGAGGTAAATATCAAGTTCTTCATAAAACGAGCTAAAACAGGGGAAAATGTAGGTGAAAAAACACGTGCAAGTATCAGACGCCTACACAATGCACATACAATTGGGAATAAATTTATGAACCAGTAATGCGTCTACAGTTGTAGGAATTAGTTCTTAATTTCTTACTGTGAGATTGTTTTAGGTTTGTTTCATTTCTTTTATTCAAACTTTAACATTTTCAATTATACCATCTCGACTACCAGTAACAAAATGTCAACGTGGTACTTACTTAGAGTCCTCAGTAAATTGTTGAACTTCTGTATCACCCAGTCGACTGTTGTTTTTGTAAAGTTTTGCAATCTGAAAAAAAGAAGGAGTTCATGACAAATATTTATTTGCGAGTGATTGGTCTAAGGTATCTCTAACTCCCCTATCAAAAAAACTATTCTCTTCACTTCACTTCCCATATTTCTTCAGTCATCTACCGCAGGAAAACCTTCATCATCTCATCTTTACGACTGGCGGCTAGGTGGCATCTGTACAACTGACTGCCAGCTGTATTTACGTTACCTGGTCTATGAACTCTTCTTTTAAGTTTTGAAACTCGTTTGAGCCAGTATTACTGAAGGCCGGATACCACTGTTTGTTCCAAAGAGTTATCGTCAGTGAAAGGTTTGTACTTCCTCCAAAATCTGCAAAGAATTGGTAGCAAAGAGAATTAATTATTGGTGTGTCTGTTCCCTGACTCAGAAGTTCGGTTTTGAACACTTCAATGGATGGACAATGCTATTTGCAAAATTGTGTCTTTGATTTAGAGGTAAGTACCTCTAAGTCAAAGATCTTGATCCAGTCACTGTGCAAAAAGCCAGACGCACCGGGCCGAACTCACCCGATTACAGACCGGCGCACGTCACGTATACAGAGATATTCTGAGGTATCAAGGATGCATGGCACGAATTACACGTGAAATTTTCCATAAGAATCCAGCCTTTGTTTTCGTAATCGACTTGGACAATTGACCTGCTGATCCTTGAACACTCCAGGTGTCCATTATGTACTTTAGGATTCCATGGCATCACGATTGCACATTTGAAGCCAGGATACTCTAAGATACTTTTGCTTTGTGCAGTGAATCATCACAACGTTTCATTCTCTTAACCACCTTTTGAATTACTGAATTTGTCAGAAAAAATATACATCACCATGAGTTAAAAGTTATTGACAGCTTTCCCTACCTGTGATGTAGGTCCATGGCTCAATGAAGGGCTGTTTGACCTGAAACCATATCGCTAAATTGTCGATGTGAACTGATGGAAAAGCGACGCGTCCAAGGCTGTAAGTTCGCTCAGTAGGAAGGGGTGTGGCTATAGGGCCGCATGCCCCGTCACCGCCAGGTTGTGTATTATGTTCGATATAGAGTCCCAGCTCGCCACTACTCTTCCACGTTAGATGGAGGTAGGTCCAAGAGCTTTTCACGAGTCCAACATATCTGAAGCAATAATTTGTGCTGCCGAATACAGTTACGTTCAACTTTCCTCCTTTAGTCTCATTATAGTAGATTGTTACACCTTGTCTCAATTCCGTACCCTCGCTGTTGCCGAAAAACATTTGTGTCTTATTGATGCTTTTACTCCACCTTGGCCTGCATTTGATAAACATGCTAATTGAGAGGCCAGTTGCACAGCTTGACGGATCGAACAGGCAAGACGAACCATTCACTTGTATTAGGTCTAGCGATGAGTTATGCGATGTGCCTTGAAGATGAACACTATTCCCAGTTGGTGAGGGAATGGTTATCGGAGATCCGTGCAAAGTTATTTTTGTACCTGTCCTTTTATCACCAATTTCTGACACCGGAGATTGTTCAAAATCCCAGTAGTGGTCGGCGCTGTCATAAAGACTGCTTATATCTCCTATTTTGCCAAAAGAGAATATAAAATTAAATGAGACCCGCTATGATATGACTGTATCTTGCTCATTTACAAATTCAGTCAATTGATTACTTACTAACTCATACACCCAAATGCAAGCGAAGTCACTTAAAACAACGACAAGACAAGCTCATTTTCCGTCTATTTTTTAAAAAGAAATTCAGCTAGTTGTTAGAGAAGGTAGATCATTTATGATTTTCTTTAAGTCCGTCTTTCCCCAGAAGTGCGAATTAAAACTCAGTCTAGTTTTATGGATCAGAGAGCAATATTTTCCATTCTTACTTTTCTAGAACCCTCAATGCTCAACCCTGAAAAAATCTTAAGAACAGAGACGTTAGCTCGCTCACGTTGTGTAGTTGTGTAGTTGTTTTGCAATAAGTAAGAACGTCGCACAACTGGTTTTATTGAGGAAAACTATTTTTATCAAGAAAGACTGGATGCTAGAGAAAGATGTCATCGAATGGCCCACGACGGTAGTCGCCTTCAAGTTACTTAGCAACAAAAATCCCAGATTATGATTACGAAATCGCTGGTACCAGTAACACTTGAATGAATAAACAAAAAACATTATCAGAGCCACGGTTAACTGTCTCGACCAAAAAAACATCAAGTTTAAGCTGAATTTAAGCTTTCGACATATTAGACTGAATATCACAACAAAGTAGAAGGAGGCATGGTTTCATAATACACTTTGGTTAAAGAGAAGTCAAGTATCTCAAAGTGAAGCCCTCAAAATTCTTCGGTTCTGCTCACAATGTGTCATGCTGTTTTTGTACGATTATTCATTCTAAATATTTATGCTCTGATATCACGTTCAGACAGGAAGCAGATTTGACAACGGAACTCACAATAAAAAGTAATAATAATTAAATATGTTTAATTTTCGTACCTGATGTGTTCGACGAAAAAAATAACAAAACGTTCTGAAAAGAGAGAAAAAAAAGAAGATTTTCATTCTGTAACATTTTATGATAAGTTTAATTAATTATATTCAGCTACATAACTGTTCCACAGGCAGACAATCAAGCATTTATGTTCCTTACCAAAACAGTTATCCATATTCTTTTCTCGTGGAGCATGATTCGATATGTAGCTCAGTTTAATCGACGATCCGCTTGAGTCTGTCACTGTGTTTCAGTATCCTTGAAACTTCTTAGGGAAGCAACACGAGGAACATCACTTTCATTTCACTCAGTCTTTCAGCGTCAAAATTTGTCTGTTGACACTTAAATCTGAATGTTAATGTGAGAATTAGACCGCTCTCTGTTAATGTCCTCCATATACCGTTTTCGCCAGTACATCAGCAAAATCGATCATTAATTTGTGCCATGTTAAGAGATTGGCGTAAAATTAGTATTGACTAGGAAGGTGTATGATTCTGGAAAAAAATATTTAAGTCCCTTGACAAAAAAAGTTAATCAATTAACCTCTGTCTGAAGACCTGCTATGAAGACAGGTGTAAAGCTTTCAGCCCAGTGGTGATAGATTTGGGGCTTCTCCTAGCCTTTTCATGCCAATTACACAGGCTGGGATCACGAGAAACAAGGGTTTGATCAGTAGAAGGAAAATGCAGGAGCCCTAATTATCACACGACTTAGATGGCCTAGAGGGACAACAATTAAGATTGGCCAATCAGAATGCTTTATTTCCGATCCAATATTTTTTAAGTATAATCGTATCCATAACAAAAATTTCGATCCTGATTGGTTCTTAGCGCGCCTATTTATCACGTCATTGGTGACGGATCAGGTGGGTGTCAGGTTACCGGTATTCAATAACGACTTTTTGCAAATTACACATCGATCACGTGCGCCTTAATTAACGGCTTCCTGCTAAAAGCTCCCCACAGGAACATTTTTTTTTCTTAATTTCTGTAGGGAACGTGGAAAACACTACTGCCTTTTTAGCTCAAAGAAGTCCCTTAAAGACTTTACAAATCTCAAATTGTTTTTCTTGATGCGATAAATTAGTAATTGGACCTTGTGTCGTACAATTCAGAGACTAATCGTGCTCGTAATTTCAAATGGGCCTCGTGCTGTGTGCTCCTCCGATTTGGAATTACTTCCCACGATTACTCTCTGAATTGTACTCCACACCACACGGTCCGCTTACTGTTACTAATCACTGAAGACACCACTCAGCACTTTTCATTCTGTTTCTCCTGGAAACGATTTTCCATTCTTTTTTCTTTTTATGTGGCTTTTGATTTAAATATTAAAAGTGGTGAAGGAGATTAAATAACGTGTGCGTTCCGCAACAGTTAAGCACCATCATGTCATATATACCCGGGAGATACTCCCACAAAAATTGGGTCGGGAAGTGTACCCCACTTCCCAAGACCCTCACCCAATTTATCACCAAAATCAGCTATTTTTCTACTCCAACTATAACCTGACCAATAATTCGACACCCTATTAATATCATGACCGTTGTTGGCACAGTTGCCCTAAACATAATTTATGAAAGGTCTTGTTGATGGTCTTATCGATTATGATGAAAGAGTAACTTCTTCCAAAAAAACATTCTTTAATTCAAGACTAGAGTGCGAAAGCCATACCGTCTTTATGACCAAAATGGCTGAAAAACCATGCATACCCTTGCCACATGTACCTATATAGCGCATATAAGGGAGTACCTTCCGGGCATGTGTGTTTGTGTGTGTGAGTGAAAGCCGCGACATGTGATTAAGAGCATTGAACCCTATCACAGCTTGGGCTAAGAATATTATCATAATCTCTTGCTATGGTGTAACTGTACGGCTCAGTCGGGGCACCAAAGGGATAGTTTCGGTAAATTTTCCGTTCCGAAAGCACTTTAATCCCCTCCGATTCTCTTTGGAGAATTGTCACCTTCAACTTTCGTGACATGAAAAGTTTAATTAATGCCTGTTTTATCCGGATTCATAAAAAATAGTTGTCTTGAGGGTCAGCTATGATTTTTGGAAAGGTAATAAGACTTAAGGTTTTCTGGAAATAGCAATAAATAGCCCTGACAAATTCGAAATCACTCAAGTTCCCCTGGAATGACCAAACAGATCAAGATTAAAAAAAACGCAGCCTAAAATTAACCTGCAGAGCGTTAAAAACACGCGAGATAACCTAAAATAGCGTTTTGAAGCATTTGAAAGAAAACCACCGTTGGTTGCCCTTGGTTCAGTATCGCAGAACTGAGAACATTTAAGTATCCTAATAATTTGTGTTCTCTTCTTCACAACATGTTTGTAAGGAATAACTTTACTCCTGTTTTTTTTTTTTCGTCGCGGTTGCCTTGATAACTACCGCAGCTCTTGTTTATTCACAAAGTCGGGCGAGTCTCACTAGCTAAGCTAGCTTGGAAACGAACTGGGAGGATATTGGTCTTCGGTCTCTTTTGAAAGGGGAGCTCGTTACCTCCATGACCGTGGACATATACGGCCCTCCCGTTTGCTAACCACGGTACTAGTAAATTCAGATACAGATACTGGCCTTGAATTTTAATTCATTTCAAAATGAACAGTACAGCAAAACAGTACGATTGTAAGAAAATTTGTTTTTAAACAGGGTTTGTAACTGAATGGATGTTCTTTCTTGCCAGCAGAAGTTTTCCATAAACACTGTAGGACTGGACGTCAAAGGCAACGTGACTGACATAAACCTTAATTAAGAGTTTTCGTCGGTAAAGGCCGTGTACTTTCCGTGTAGAACGGCAGATTTAATGGGCTTCTACCGCAGAAACTATGAAATATAATGGGCAACGCTTTCCAGGAAACTGGAATGTCACCAATTAACTCAGCTACCTAAAGATTGATACGCCGGAATATGTATAATTGAAAGGCCGGCTCTTAAATGTACAACAAAAGTGACTGAATGAGGAAAGAGTAGCAAAAAGACTCAACAACAGACCCAAAAATGTACACAATTTCGTTCGGAAAGTGAAAAAAAAAAAGTTTCCTATATTAGCGCTTGAGTAACGTTTGTTACCTTACATTAGGGCCTTTTCCTCTGATAATCCTGTGAGCTTGATGGTTTTTGAGTGAAAAATTGTAGTAACATGTCGATCTTGATGATGACAGCCGCTTAGTCAAGTAAACTCTTCTTTGTTTCGTTAATTTGACTTACACACGACGATTGATTTTTAGCAACGCTATTACTTTGGATAATCTGGTAAAACCTTCGTCGTTCATTTTCACAGTTTTTCAGGATATAGACGGTTGTAGAAGGGATCGTGCAAAGATACTTCTGAAGGAAACTCTGTCTTGCTCGCTTTCCTCGTATGTTTCATTCAGCTCAAACGGGGGCGCCAAACATTTTTCTGCCTTTTCATACACCAATTCGTTTACATCAAACTGAAATGTCCACACCGTCCAGACGATTCTCAATTTAATAAAATCGCCCTTGTTAGATATGAAATGATTATACCAACTTCGGTGCTACAAGCCAAGCATCTTAATGCAATAATTGTTAAATAACGCTCCTTCCGTTTGCTAAAAGCGTGAATTTTCTAAATTGGCGTGCTCGAATTTCAATAGTTGTTACTTCGGTCAATGTCCTTAGGTAGACTAAAGGTGACAAAATCTGCCGATATGCGACTCTCATGCAAGCAGTAATGGATGTTTATTACAATTTTCCATTGTCTCTCATACTCGCGATAAATTTTATACCAAGGTCACCTTTTATGGTCGCCATGGTCGCAGCTAAACTGAATGAATTTGTTCGGTCAAGATTTACATTTTTAATTAAGCGATTTCTTCAATTATTGTAAATCGATAAATTAAGTTAAAAATAGCTAAAAATAGTAGCCTGAAGGCATATTTTGTTTTGAATTTGCTCTGTGAAAGCAATAGTGAATATTATTTTAACCAGTCTCTCATAATGGTCTAGTGAGCACAGTTGCTATGGCAACCGTGAAAAGCAACCTTTGTACTCTACAAAGGCATAGCTACTTATCATCACCATATTGTGAAAGGTCTTGATTTTGCTGCATCACAATACAACACTGACCCGGCAATATCTACGTCAGTGTGTTTATAACCAAAAAACGACCGTGTATGTTTCATCATTTATCACATGATAGTTCAGTAACTTCTTTCCTGCTGAAAGATTATCCAGTTTGAAGCCAATTGAATTGAATTGAAGTCTGATTTGAGGCCTAGCAGTAATTGTATAAGGTAAGAAATACAGACAGCTTAATTTACCGATTCCCGCTGAGTCAAAAGCATGATGACTTAAGTAATTTACTTTCCTATATGACAATAGGTTTCTTAGACGCCTTTTTACAGGTTACTAAATTTGTCGAACCATACAACATAACAGCTATATGTTTTTCTAGCATATTCTTCAGAAATAAGAACGAACGCAGCTAATATTACGTGTTTAGGCTTCAAGCGCAAACCGGCTTAATTACATAACTTGATCAAAAAGACCCACGCGTAATCGACTACACCGTGGAACAGCAGTTTACACAGAGTATTTAGAAAAACACCACTTTTTAAAACTAAACTTTTCCTTTCGTGGTCGACATTTAGCAGTTGTATTTTGAGAATTAAATTGTGTTTTCTATAAAATCCCGGGAAAAATAAGAACTTAATTTATTTACATATTTAACTTCAGGTGTAATTGTGGAATTAATGATTGAATAGTTCGATAGCACCTTATTGTTATTCAGAACGATTGTTTTCTGTTTCTAAGAGTTCTTTTGTTTATGTGCGTTTTGATTTTCACAGCTGAAAAACTTCCAATTCCTTTATTTGATGCATCACCATTGGACATAATCTTTGATCTTCTTTTGCTTTAGAAAAACAGCCCAATTTTTTGAAACCTTTGTTTTAAATTCCTGACATGAAAACACTAACCATCTTACGTCTAATTCAACTCACTTATATGTCTTTGTATTTTTCCCTTTGTTGCTAGACGATCAGTTATTACTTTTCCTGTTGCACACATGCCACTAAACAGGCATTTTAAGCTGTTGCAGCCATAACGGCAAGGTGGCAACCATAGTCCGGGTGCCCGTGACCCACTATGGCCGTCCCCTTTACTTGGAGAGCTGGCAAATTTTAACTTTACTAGAATTATTCCTTGGACCTTGGTAGTTAATGCTAGGGTGGCAGTGGAAACTCTGGAGCGGGCAGTTTTCGGCAACGCTAATGTGGGCACTACACCACTAGTTGTATAGCGACTATGCTAAGAATCAAACATATTTTATTAAGTAAATACTTTTGAGGATACGTGGGTAGGGGCACAATGAACGACCCTTCACGTTTACGAACGAGAAAAGTACAGGTTAAATAATTACTAAATGGGTGCAGTGACCATCTAGCAGAGAAAACTTTTATTTTTCCCTGAGATAGACCTAGAAAATTTATAAGCTTGTTTTTACGTTTACAGACGCGACCTCCCAATGCTACAGGCAACTTAAGTTTCAACATAATTATATTTTTATTTTATTTTGGATGTAAGCCTTGTATCTTCTGTCTGAATTGTGATATTTTTCTCAATAGTTTTTAATTGATAAGTGAAGGGAACTTTATACAAAAATAAGAACAAATGTAAAATATATAAATGCCCTCTCCAAAAAGACGTTTAAGATTGCGTGAATAGATAAATGTACTCGGTCGTATTGACTTTCTCCGTTTTTGTGAATTTTATGACGTGATAATCTGATCACGCGACTTATTATAAACATCATCATGTTATCCGTGGCATGAGTTCAATCTTGGGAAAATTATGTATTATTAGACAAAATCTTTTGATGGCTATAGGTCATAAACTTTTTTCACTCCTCGTCCCAGATTGTTGTGAAAATCACGTTAAAAAACACATAGACACTTAGGTGTACTTTCAGATGCTGTAAATAAAATTACCACGGCCCACTTGCCTAGCTCCACTGCCACCCCATTATTATTCCCTAAGGTCTAAAGAACATTGCTGGGTGAGCCAAAGTCCGCCAGCTCGTCGAGTAAACGAAACAATTTTTTTAACCCTGTTTCCCAGCGTGGGCACTCTGACCTACCAGTGCTGAGTTTGTTTTTGTTCAAAAGACTAATATCGGCGGGGTAAATTTCAAGGTGAAGAGAAAACCGTCTTACTCTAGAAATTTACTTTTCAATACTTAGTGGGCTTATCTTTTTGTTAGGCATTTTATTTCGCGTACGAAAACCTCAGGTGTTCAGAAATGTGCACCGTGAAAAAACTGTCCAAATCAAAACTGAAGATGACGATATATATGAAAATAATCAAGCTAAGCATACTGATATTCAAAAGTATTGTGAAATGAATATACTTCAACAACAGGAAATGTCTTCTGTAAAAAGGTAACCAATGTAACTAAAGCACAAACTCAAACTGCGACTTATTCACGTTGTGGTTTATATAATTTTTCCTTATGCCAAGGCATTTGTGGTTACGAGTCCCATAAAATTTTCAAACCAGCCCTAAATTAGGTCTAACAAAGAATATGTTTGATTGAATAATTACCGGTTATAAACTAAGGTTTCAAAATCCCTGCTTTTCTTCAGTTGTTGCTGTATCTGTTGGCTTTTGCTACTTTGTTTTCGGCTTACAGTTGCTTTTCGAATCAACTATTTATTTCTTAACATTACTTTACAGAAGCATGTCTTCCCAAGTTTCTTCCCAAGTTGAAGCCGCCTTGAAGCGTATACAAAGCCACAAAGGGGTGGTTGGGACCATAGTGGTGAACTCCGAGGGGATCCCTTTAAGAACGGACCTGGACAACTCCAACACACTCCTACATGCCTCCTTGTGCAAAGCACTAGTATCGATGGCCAACAACACAGTTCGTGATATTGACCCAGAAAATGAGCTGACCATTCTACGAGTGAAATCGAAGAAGAATGAACTGATTATCTCACCTTGGGATGATTACCTATTGATTGTTATTCAAAATAACAATGAGTGAATGACGGAGACAATATGATAGGTCCTTTGCATCCGGGGTCACGTGACCAACATTTTTATAAAGAAAAATTATATTATGGGCATAACTTAAAGAAAGTCAGAAATGGAAAAAAGCGTATCGAAACTAGCAAAATGGCTAAGTTTGAGGCCCCTGTCATTAAAGAATACGTTGATACAACAGTTTGAATTTTCGGACAATTTTGGGGATATCTGTGGAAAGTGTTGCTCGAAGCAACCTCTTGCTGTCCAACAACTTTTTCCGTACAAGTCTTCTTAATTTTTTAACAACTCAAATAGTCATAAAATCCCATTCTTTTAATTCTAGGGGCCTCAAACTTGGTCATTTTGCCTAATTCGACAGACTTTTTCTGGCTGCAAAGGGCCTATCAAATAGTTGTGTGCATGTCAAGTGCTCAGCGTGAGATATGGAAAAGATTGTCTTATTTATATGATACGCTTTCTGTTATTTTGATTACATACTGCAGCATCGCGAGATGAACTCCCTGAACTAATCGAAAATAAGACCAACAAGACATATACACATTTTGATACTCTTCACATAGGTTTGTAGAATAAAAGTTTTATAATAATGGCAAACATGTCTGTGATGAGGCGTATTCTGATGGGGGTTCAAACTTCGCAATAACAAAAATGGTTCACCCTCGAAATAATTTCAATCATTTGCGTTTTTTCCGAAACATTTTACAAATAAAATATTTTAACCCTTTTACATGAGCAATGAATTGTCTTAAGTATAACTTTACATGCAATGCAAAAGTTGAAGAAATTTTTTAAGCAGAAGTTTTGAAGTCTGGTAGCGTGTTAAGTAGTAAGCGCCCGCCTATGCTAAAATATTCTGACGAGAACGACTAAATGATGGTTGTAGTCAGGAAAACTAAGTTTGATTCAATCAAGGTTCACTAGAACGAATAGATGTCTGTATGGGACTTTAATCATCATCTAATCGTACAGTATCACGTCATAATGCTCACCCCTTCAGGTACTGAATACCATGGAGGCAGGACAGGAAAGTTATTTTACCAGAAACTTGAACAACACTTTTATTTCACCATTAAACAGTAGATACATATAAAAGTGTAAATGAAGAAAGAGGGTATTGTATGTAAGCAGTGTTTTGTACTCAAGGTTGTGATCAAAGCTTGTCTTACAGTTTGATTGTAAAACCTTCACATACAGGCTATTTCCGAGTTGGTCTTAACCTTGCTCTCAGAACGAGACTTGGTGGAATACTAAAATTGATTGTACAAAAATTCATTTCATACAAGACTTCGCCACGAATACGTTTTGAAACGAAGGTGTATAAACTCGTTAATGGCTAAAACTACAATCTAATTTTGAAGCGAATTGCTTGCCGCTATACTCATGAAATAGTCTACATATTTCTAATCAATAGTACAAATTTTTGTACAACTAACTAGACATTGTAACTTTTTCTAATTGTTTCTTTGTCACTGCATGTCATTAACACAAAGACCAGTCCCACTTAACTCTTCAGGCATGTATTGTTACAGCCGTTAACAATGGCCCTGCTCAGGCTCGATGTCATTATCATACGCTATCGCCTTCTGAGTCAAACGGGTCGTACGACCAGCATCCAGGTGATGTACTACTACGCACGCTATCAACAGATGTCTGGGATCTACTTCCGGTTCCGGGCGTGAGGTCGAGGCCGAACATGAAGTCGCTGACCTCCTGATCGCTGGAGATCGAAGACAGAGGACTACACGAGCACTTAGGCACGCTGTCATTGGAGAATCCATTTGACATTGGAAACGTTACCACGCCACGCGTGCTGCGCTTGTCCAGAAAACGCCTAAGGGCGCTTTGAACCATCAAAGCGGCTGAAAATGGATCACGGTATTTTGCACGTGGCACTGAGGTGTTCCTTGATGGAGAATCTCCGGTATTATTATTATTGCTGTTGTTCTCGGCCGTTGTGATAGGAGATGCCATGGCGTCGCTGAAGGGTATGTCGCAAGCGTCGACACTGGCAATTTCATTGGAACCCGATCGGGATTTACTAATGCGTGATCTCTTCCTGACTCCGCGTCTTCTAAAATGAGTTTCCAACTTGGACGCTATTTGCTCAAAGGCAAGCGGCGATTCGCCTTTCTTCTCCAAAAGCCGCTTGACCAGACAGCGAAGAAGGTCGAAGCACTGCACCCGGTAACCCATCCGTACATTGATTCCCATTCGTACGAGCTCCTGCTCGTTAGGCTTGCGAATTTTAAAAGGCTCGTCAAGCAGATCGACAAAGTCTGAAACTTGATCCACCAGAAGATACTGCTTTCCATCTGTTACAAACGAGGCCCATTTTTCATAATAACCATCGAGGTCCTCTTTAGTGATGACGAGCCCTCCTTCTTGCGCTCGGTTCACGTTCTCAAGGATAATGGCAATATACATATTCACTATGATAAGGAAAACTATGAAGATGTAGGACACAAGGTAAATCACTGCCCCCACGGGGAATCCGCAGTTACCGTTCGGGAATCCCCCAAAGTTTGGATCGCAATCAGGTTCGCGAAGCATTAAGGATTCTAGAATATCATTCCAACCCGCACCTGTAGACAAGCGAAATAACAGCATCATGGAGCGGCCGAAAGTCTCGAAGTTTACCGTGTCGTCCAAGTTCTTCTGTTTCTTAACATGACCAAAGGTGGACATTCCAATGATGGCGTATATGAAGATTATTAAGAACAGGAGTGTCCCAACGTTCAAGAGAGCTGGTAAAGAGATGATTAGCGCCACCAGCAGCTGGCGAATTCCCTTTGCAAACTGCAGGATCCTGAGTAACCTGGCGACTCTTGCGACGCGAAAGACTCGAAGAAGACCTGGATTGATGATACTATTGTCACCAGTCGTGAGCTCGTCCATCGCCAAACCTGTAGACAACATAATGATATGAATAGGGCCATTCCTTAAAAAAATATATTTATTTATTTATTTATTTAATACAATTTAATGGCAGATTTACAAAACAAAAACCAAACAAAAATAAGCCATAAGGAGGAGGTCTGTAGAAGTCTCACTTTCCTGTGTCACATAATTATATCAAGGTGATAGTTTCCAGCACTTTTGATGGGTCGTTATAACCACTATTTATCTCAGCTCTTGATGCTACAATCATGATATCAAAACACTAGGAGCACGATGAAATTTTTTATGTTATCAAATTTTAATAAGCATGATAAGACGCAACTTTTGGCAGTTTTAAAAAATTATGTACATAGGGTTCAGAGCCACCTTAAATTTTCAAAAATTTTAAAAACTTTGCCAAAAGTTGCGTCTTATCATGTTCATTAAAATTTGATTATTTTTAAAAGCATTTTACCGTGTCGTTTTTGAATCATAAGCCTCTATAAGAAAGGGTTTTTAAGAAGGTCATACTGTTGCTATGGTAACCTACTGTGTCACGAAAATGATAACAACGTGTTTACTGATGGTTGGGCAGTTTTTTGATACCATGATTGTAGCATCAAGTGATAAAGAGTGGTTATAATGACCCATCAAAACCTGACTGCTGGAAAATGCACTTTAAGGGAAGTCGGTAACCTAAATTCATCGCTGTCACGAATTTGGAAAACCGACTTGTCATCAGTTCTTAGTCAGAGCAAAAGGAATTGGAGTTAAGTTATTTGGAGGAGAGTGGCAGAGTTACCTATGGCGACGCGAGCTAACCACTATTTCTGTTCTAAAGTTTTTCGACTTCGAAAATTGCCTTGAGGAAGAAAACGTTCGCAAAACTGGAAGCATACTTTCCTTTCTTACCAGACTTAAACACTGCTGGAAAGCACGATAAGACTTGATCAGGTCTCTTAATTGATCCGGTTTTTGGCGCAAGAACAATCATTAAGTTGTGCACACCCAACCTTGTTCCCATATCTTTTCCCTTAGAAATTGGGAGGGGAGAACGGGAGAGCCGAGGCTGATGAATACGGTTAGAAAGGTAACGAGTCCCTGGTAAAAATGTCTGTCCGTTATCCGCATTTATCGTTGACACTCTGGCGACTGCGCAGCTTGATGTTTGCCCTAGGTGAATATAACTATTGAAGAAAGGGCAACTGCTTAAAATTCAAATCGGACTCACTTTTCTCGACTTGGTTTCATTCTTTACATGTGCACAGTCAGTTCTTACACTCACCGATAATTGAAGTGATCACAATGACGAAATCAAACACATTCCACGCCTTTGAGAAGTAATGCTGTCGTAAGGCGGCAAGCTTAACTCCAGCTTCCATGATGAAGACTGCGGTGAAAATCCAGTTGAAGACTTGTGTTTCCTGGACAGCATGTCACAGGTCTTGTTAAGGAAATTTGTCAGCTTTAAATTTAAACCTGGTATCAGCTGCAGAAATTCATAACTGTGACAGTTCATATCTTATAAATTGGGAGAGTTTCACTTGGGTTATCATTTCCTCGATTCTCGCGATTTCATAGGGGCTAGTGTTAGCGTTAGGACCCCTAGTATTAACAAAAAAGGAAATTCGGAGTTCCCTGACTCGACCCATCCACCCCGCAACTAACCGGATTGGTTCCCGGTAGTCCTGAGTTCAACTCCTTGACTACACTGAAGGGATGCTGTAAAATCAAGGCATACCGTATAGTAATCAAAATTACCTATCAAAATTGCGCAATTCAAATCATGAAATAAAGCTGTTAACCTAATCTTCAGCAAAATCCTCTATCCTCTCAAAATTACACTGCAAAGAAAAACAGTGGTTTACTCTGGACTCTGACAAATCTGCAGAGTTTAAGTTGTTTAAACCGCAACTATCCCATTCGGTCACATTACTCTCGGTCGTGAAAAAAATGGGAAAGCTTTTCTTTTTACAAAAAAAAAAAAAAAAAAACCTTTGCCCAGAAATACTAGATATAATTTAGAAAATTCAGTCAGTAGTCAGAACCATTTGTTGAGGTTACGTGCACCTCAAATATATTTGTTTTAAGTTTTAAGCTGGCAAAGGATATGAAGTGCATTCGTCATCATCTGTGATTGGCCATAATGCTGCCACATCATTACTACCATGTTCAAGACAATGATCCCAAGGATGGCCATCTCGAATATGTCATTCGTCACCATCTCGTACAGAACATTCAAAACCTTATTCTGTAGGAGGAGAAGGGCATAATTAATATTTTCATAACATTCTTTTCTTTGTAGCCTAAAATAAAAGTACAAAATGTCAGTCGATTGTTTACTTGTCTCACAGCACTAACCGGGTTTGACGGAGAGGTTCAACTCTCGCCCGAAGATGACGCGAGTTGAGGGACGATATGTCATATATTAACTTTGTAGAGATATCAGAAAAATGTCAATGCCTTAATTCTAGCAGTATGCGGGACATTTGTCACTTTCGAGCCAGGCTATATCACCTAGCAACCAAGAGTCGCAGAGTGCAGCTCAGTGGCACAGCATCTGGCAGGTGTGCGGAAGGTCGCGGCTTTTACTCCAGTCGGAAGAGCGCGGGATTTTCTCCTAACAGCTTGTGTAACTGACTTTATCGATATCCCGCTCAGCTCATTTAGATTTGGTCCTTGATACTTGCGTTTGGAGGGAAAGCAGGGCTAAGAAATTTCCAGAGTCACTATAAGAGTTATTAACACGATCTACAAACAGTGAACGAACCTTTGGCCTGATGGAATGGTCTGGAGGTTTCTTCTTGGCAGACTCTTTTAGGATATCAACCCATTTCCTTTGGGCGTCTGTCAGCAACATCCCCATGCAGCTAAGCTCGTCGTACTAAGAAAACATACTCACTGAAGTTCCGGAAAGAATATTTTTAGGTAACTCTTTATAACACCACTTTTATAACTTCAATGCACTCACAGAGTAATTTTCGACAAAGTTAGAACGTTTTCTTTTTTTATCCTCGTTTCCATATATTTGGGGTTTTGACTTTTCGAAGCCATGCTCAAGATTAAGCTTAAGTGCCTTCCCGAAGAACGCAGTAGAATGATCTCACTAAAGAGAGCAGAATCCCAACAAACATGAGCTCGGAAGAAAGTCTGACATTTAGAAACTTGACGATGTACTGAACTGACCAGTAGGTGATGACAGCGAAGAATTTTTGGAACCAGTTCTCTCAACATGTGTACTCAAGTATTATGTAACCTATTAACAACTTTCTTCAAGTTCATTGATGAGTTTTTATCGAACTGGAAAGTAACGATATCAACTAAAAAAGAACTTACCCTTCTCTTTAAACTGTTGAAGTTGTCGATAATGACTCCAACGAACAAATTGAGCACAAAGAACGCGCCAATGATGATGAAGACGACAAAGAAAATGTAAGCGCCGAGGTAACTTTCATCAGCTGGCTGCTCATCCACCTGAAATAACGAAATAACGCGAAATAAATAACGAATAAAGTGTAAATTAAGTTTATTCCATGCTCTGTGTGGTACCAATAATAGAGAAATTCTCTTGTTGTTAATCTACAGCTGTAGGCATGATCAATGATGAAAATATGCTAAGAAATAGAACTTGGTCCACGGTAAAGAGGCTATTTTAGAAATAGCTTGAGGTAAATCAGCTGACTATCCCCGCGATCTCCATGAGAGATGTTGCTAAGCAACAGACCTGCAAGAGCTGTCAAGAGAATATCGGACTTAAGGCGTAAAATTTGTCCGTTGAAAAAAATTATTTGAAGTCAACAATAACCTCCTTAGAATCCACTGCATCGTCCATAAGCTCCATCCAGCCCTCGAACGTAGCCTGCAATTAAACAAAAATTGGTAGCAGTTCAGTAAATGAGCCAGTCGATCTTAGGACCATGACTAGGACAAAATAAAAGTTGAGAAAATACTATCTTCCCCAGTAACGGCCCCTCAGGCGCCTGCCAGACGAGTATCTTCCCTTTTCTAACGCGGCGAATGAGAATGAGTAGCTTTAAAACTTTTGACTCATCTTGATGTGCAATTTGTCTCTTCTCCGAGAAATTTACATTTGTTCAACATCTCATCTTTATGTACCGGGTATCTTTCATGTCTCTGGCTTGCGCATTTATTTATTTATGTGGACATCCGGGCTTGAAAGATTAACGACCACGGCAAGTAAGATCCGTTTTGGTTCCCAGGTGTCAAGGCTTCCCGGTGACCATCAACTTGGGAAAATAGGTAGGAGCTTGATGTAGACCGGGAAACCATTGTATTAATAAAAAGTGCTTACCACTTGAAACAAGGCGAGAAAGCCGTTGATGACGTTATCAAAGTTGACATTTGAGTTTACCCATCGATATTTGTCAGGGTGCTCCAGGCATGCGTTCTTGTTTGGTACGATGTCTGCCGGAACACGTTCGCCGTCCAAGTCCTGACACTTGTAGAATTTTCCCGCGAAAAGCTGCACTCCCAGGATACTGAATATCAACCAAAACAGGAGAGATACTAGGAGCACGTTGCCTATTCCAGGTATAGCGGAAAAAAGCGCGTTCACGACAACCTGGTAAAAAAGTTGAACAATTAGCGAACGACGTCCCGGCGCAGCGAAACCAAACCATACGTGCTACAGAACTTTACCTTCATCCCCTCTAGTCGAGAAACTGCTCTTAGGGGCCTCAAAGCTCTTACTGTCCGCAGAGAGCGTAAGGACGCCAAGGTTTGATCTTCAAACACACAAACCAGAGAAATCTAAGAAATGAGAACACAGAACCCATACAACAGATCAGAACATGAAAGCAAGAGAGGTTAAATCGATTCAGATCATCAAAATTTAACTGTACGAGTTGCATGATGCTACTTGCTTTGAAAAATTGCCTCAAGATCATTTAGACGGTTACTTATAAATATATTTCCGTATCCCAGTCGTAAAATCTGAACTAATTTTCCCAACCACACAAACTTCAAAACCCAGTGATAAAAGCAACCATAGGAAAATCGCATGTTGTTTTGACTCTACATAGTTGTTGTTGTTGTTGTTGTTGTTGTTGTTTTTCAGGCTGTCTTAAAGGGTCACCTTTGCCCTTGTAAATCCTCGGTGTGAAGAGGCACAGCAAGAGAGAGTCCCCGGTCAAGGCTCCAGCCCCGATCCCACGATCCAAAGTTCAAAGGAATTTAAACCAGAGAGAGGAATATCCAGTGGCTAATCCTGAACGAGCAAGCTGGGAATTGTTTGGGAGTCTTCCGCTATTATGGGCGGCCATTCATATCATGTGCAGAATTTACTTATGTCGTTCGCCCGCGATAACGCTGGGGTCAACACTGATGATGACTGTTCAAACTAAGCCAAGAGGACACTTACCGCAACTATTAATGAATCAAGGCAATTCCAAAAAGACGAAAAATAACCGACCACGCCCAATCCTATTATTTTTAGAACAAATTCGAGAGCAAATATAAACGCAAAAAAGTAATTTAAGTCTTCCAGAGCTTTTTCCAGCTTCGGCTTGCTTGGGAGATGCACGTCTTCAAACACCTTGAAAAAGGAAAAACAAAATAAAATCATATCACGAAATTGCAGCACTTTCCACGTGCAGAATCATTTTGTTGACTCGCATCCTGTCATGTAACTTTTAGTGTACGACAAAGGGAAAACATGCGTTGATCGAGACTAGGTTTGGGTAGCCAGGGTTTGTAGCCAGATTGGCTTGCATATTGTTAACTAGTTCTTTGCCTTACCACTTGAAAGTCAAAGCAAAGTAAGTCCTTTGCGAGATTTGAGGTCACAAGTGACAGTTAACTTTGTTTCCGTAACACAAAGTTTCCTAGGAGTATACTTTACTTCAGCCTAAATGCGACGATAATCCATCGCCGGGTTATTTCAGGCAGGAGAGAAGCAGAGTATGATTAAATTGTGTGGCTGAAGAACACAACACAATGTCTCCGGCCAAAGCACGAGTATAAAGGCAAGGATAGATAGCATTCAAACTTAGGGGATTGGCGCCTCACATTTGTAGCTACCTGGATGCAGTTTTTGCTAGTCTGTTGCATTATGCTCCAGTTTTCTGTTGCATTATGCTCCAGTTTTCTCTGGGAACTGACAGAACACAACGCAATGTTACCGACTAGGGATCGAACGGACACGAAACCACAGTGCCATACCAAAAATGAGATTTTAGAAAAAAACAAAAAAAAGGAAATCTTACCAGAACTAAACTGCTTATGAGCACCGTGAAGAGAATGAACCATTCAAAGTATCTATGCTCCACAAGCATCCGGGTGCGCCAGCGAAACATCAGCCAGCTGTTGCAGCTGATATTTTTGCACACTGCACAACTAGTGAGAGGTGAAACACAGCACTCTGGGAAACAGTCCTTTACTTCTGCGTTTTGCACTGGTGCTTTGCCTTGCAAGTTTGGGCTTGATACACGGGACACGGTGTTAGCTGAATAACAAAATATACGCCTCATGAACGATAAAGAATTGTAGTAAATAGATCTTAATTCTTTTTTATTCTCTCGATAATCGTTGGAAGGATGTGTTATATACGATATAAAGTTCCAGAACGTTCAAAACGGGAGTGATTAGTACGGATATATTTTGTAAAAGTTTACTTTAAATGCGAATCATAAGCTAATTATTTAAACGAGAATTCCACAAATTCTGGGAGCAATATCAAATGGTATGGAAACTCCTGTAGTTTTTTTCTTTCCTGAACATCAATTCGGGTATACCTCGCGAGTTAGTACACTTTCCCGAAGATCTGGAAGATCTGCTGTACCATTCGCTATTAGAAATTTCCAGAAAATGCAGCCCGGATTTTTTTGTGAGTTAAATGGAAAGTACCCATAGCACGTTTTGCAACTACGACCCCAATACCATCAATAAAAAAGATTTGTCCAATTCAGCATACGCTTACCAACGTTTGAGTATTCCTTTCCCATATTCTGCTTTCTCGTGGTTGTTTGTATTTCTTGAGAGGAATTACAGCTGCCATCAGCTAAGGGATATTCATGGACAGGGTACACTGATGTGGTTTTTGTCTGCGTTAACTTGCTTAGAGCTCGTTTGAAAAAACTTTCTTCACCCTCGCTGTCTTTGTCGTTTTCATCCTCGTTTTCCTCTTCGTCGTCACCGTTATCAAAAGCGTTCAACAGAAGAGCAAGGAATAGATTAAGTACCTGTGCACAAAAGACAGGTTATGTATTTTTTTTTTAACATGACTGCGTGTCAGCCAAATAAGATAAGCCAATATCGCAATCGGTTTTCGTTGATTTGGCTAAAGTTTCGCAATAGAACAATCTCTCGCAACCGTTTTTGGTAGTTGAAAACTGTTCTAGATTGTAGTCTACAACACCACTTTTAACTTCTAGCTGAAAAGGATACGTTTTTCGTGTTGCATTCTGTAGATTTCTTTGATTGATTTGGTTATGGAATTGGTTAACTTTGATCTACCTTTACAATGTTTCTTAAGTGAAACGTGTTATTGGGAAAATAAATTGCAACCGTTTGAGTTGAAACGGAAAGCTGAACAACCAAACTGAATTTTTCTGTTTTTTTTTTAACCAAACTAAAAAAAATTGTTTTTACTAATAGAACATGACCAGCACCAAACTATAGCCTTTGATATTTAATGCATACAACTCACAATAAAATTGCCTATGACGACAGCTGGAATGAAGAAAGGAATCGCAGCAGCAGGACTGGTGGCCCTCATGCAATCCCAAAGAGGCTCGATCCACTCTCCACACAGCACTCTGAACACCATCATGAACGCGTGCCAAAAGTCATTAAAGTTCCAGCGAGGTACACCGTCCTCCCCAAACTTGTCAGGAGTGTAATGTTTGCCAAACATTTTCATACCCATCAACGCAAAGATGTAAATCACAAGACCCAGGATGAGGGTGATGTCCCCGATTGGTCCAACGCTGTTGGAGATTGTTGCTAACAGTCTACGCATCGTCTCCCACGACTGAGCCAGTTTAAGAATTCTGAACTGTAAGGTAATTAGGAAGAAGTAAACAAAACACAAATGATAAATACATCTCATGTAAAAACTGGTGATGAATCCTAACGTTTGAAGTAGTAAGCCGTACAATTTCTTTTGATAATTGTTTCCATAATTCTCGTGAACCAGAAGCTTAATGGCTGATTGTGTACTGTGATAGGGAACACGAAATGAATCTTGTAACTGTAAAGCAGGTAAAAAATATTAGAAAGAGATCCTCGAAGTGCTGCAATTGCAGAGAAATACCGAAGGAATCAGGCTTAAAGAGATTTAAACCCATTCTGCTGGTGTAAACGCTCTAACATTTGCACCAGCCAATGAATGACTAACGGAACGACTGACCGACCGACTGACTGACCAACTGAGCGACTGACTGACTGCCGGAATAACTCACTGACTGACAAGCGACAGACCGAACGACCAACCGATTGACTGACTGCCGGACTAACTTTAGTTAGTTCTAACTTGTGGTGTCATTTTCTCAAACACTGTAAGCTCTTACCAAACGAAATGTCCTGAAAACACTAGTCCCGGAGGATTCTCGAAAGTCCGCGAGTTCAAGCCCCGTGTCCACTAAGCTGATAACGACAATGATACCATCAAAAATGTTCCATCTGCCTTGGATGTAATACATTGGGCCGAGGGCAACAAGTTTCAGTATCATCTCCACGGTAAATATGACGGTAAACATCTGTCAACGAAGAAATTCAAAGTAAATGTGTATGCGCCAGATATTACGGGATGTTGTTCAATCTGTGAGGTAAGAAGAAAATTTACGACGCTCCTTGCCCGATAGAACAGAATGAGCTATATTCCTTCCGCAGCGAGGACAAAGTAACGGTATGAGCTATGGTGCCTCTTATAACAAGTGCTTTTCTCTTTACCAACAAATTATAGGCAAAAGGTAATTCATGAAACACGATGGTTCTTTGAGAAAACATTAAAAATGTGGAAAACACGAACTTTGGTGAGCGTTATTTAATCAACAAATAGATTCCATGTTCCCGTGCCTCTGTTCAGACTGTGGTAACAACAACAGAAGTGGAACACGAGCGCTAGCCGGTGGACGAGGGTGTCACTCATGATGTTCTTATCACATTTTGATATCTTCTGTGATCTGTTACTGAACAGACACACGGCAACATGGAATCTACTTGTAAATCTACTTATAGAGAAACAACAAAAAAAGGAAATGATGTCATCTATGCGTCTGTCTTCCAATAGACCACAGATACGAACCAGTGAAAGTGAGAGAATTCAACATATTATATAATTTCTTTCTAGTGTTTCCTAACTGTTCTTCAGAGATCGTCACTTTCGTTGATTGATGGTGAGTTTGAGATGGGGGACCTAATTCTTTAGGGCTGAAGATAGTACTTCGCACTGAAGGGTAGGATCGATACTTTCAGATATGGGACTACTACTACGCTGTATAAGGAGAGAAGTCGACATTTTAAGTTGGCTCGATCGAGGAAAGATATTGTGGTAAAGGATAAATACTACGGGGTGGAAGTCTCATACTAAGAAATGAAGGATTGCTATTTTCAGGGCCCCATCACTATCAACATTCTATGGCAAAGCAATTCGTAATCAAGTACCAGATTAAGAACATCAAGGACTTTCTTAAATTGCGTGTCGATTTGATGGTGATGCAGAGCAAGAACCACCGTATTTGCGAGAATGAACCCCATAATAGTAAACTCCACAGCGGGGTGGCCCATGACATCACACATCATCCTTTGTAAACGTCTCGTCCACGTCATTTCTGTTCGAAACGTCTCATTCTTTAGTTTCTCATCGCGGATTTCTTTGAATGAATTTTTGCTCGCGATGAAGCGATACAGGGACGGAGGCTCTGATTCTTTTGGAACTCTGTAGGTGATTTCTTCGATCTTTTTCTGAGTCCTTATAGAATGAATCGTTTTGATGAGAACTTGCAGTCTTGTGGTCAGTGGATGGAGATGTTCCAGTGTTTCCGAGTCTGCAGGATATGACATGGCAGTTCTGTTTTCACGTTTCAGTCTCTCGTTCTTAGAAGGAAGAAGAAAGTAATGAAGGAAGACATTAACTGTTACCATGAATAATGATGGCATCTGCATTTCACTAAATCTCCGATACGTTCAACTACAATTGCAATCATTGCTTTTGATGTCATTCTACTTGTTTTTTGTTTGTTTGTTTGCTTGTTTTTTCTTGTTTAATTTTGTTTATTTGTTTGTCTGTTCGTTTGAATATTGCCATGGCCTACGGACCACATTTTCAGAAAAAAAAACAATAAACGAAATGCATGAACAAAAAACGAAGAGACTTGATTTTTTTTCCAATTTGGAAACAATCTAGTCTAGCCATAAAGCTGTTGGCGGCAACACGTACAGATTACACAGGCAATCAGTGCTATTTAACAATAAATTATTGCGAGGTAAAAAAACATAGTAGAGCGACTGTTATATTAATTACCACTTTGTGGACAGATTTGATTTCCAGTTCGTAAGATAAAGCTACCACAGCCAGCACAAGATTAAGAAGATAAAACGAGCAGAAAAAGATAGCTCCAAGGAAGTAAAACACGCACCAGACACCACTGGAGGCAAGAATCTGAAAAGTAGAGTGAGATAGGAGTCTTATAAGAACAACTGGGTTGAAATGTGTATTTAGGCAGCACTTTGCTGGGTATTAGACTCCATCTATGAAACTGCTGTTGTATGCCACAGAACACAATTGTTCTGGAAAACAGAATTATAAGGAACATATAACGGAGATAAAGAAAACACGAAGACATCTCGAAACGACCTCAAAATATCGATGTTTTCATTTATTTGCGATATGTTTATTGAACTACGTGATAGATATTTTACTTTCCTTCGATATTTTAACTCTGTGTCTCTTTCCTGGACAACAGTCTGGACTTCACCTAGCATTACACTTTTTCACGCCTTGACATGATTATGCTAAATGTTTGCAACCCGCTCAGTTATCTTTTCCCGATAATGATTTCAACACTAAATGAACTATGAGCTCAAACTCAAACAACCGTGTCAATCATGTCTACCTTGTTATAGATATTTTCCCAGAAGTCCATGGTAAGAAGCTGAAATGACATCACAAGAGACCATCCCATGTGATCAAAATTCGTGTAACCGAAATCAGGATTGGGGCCAGCATCTGGCAAACACGTGTAGTTTACTGGACACGTCCTGAGAAGAATCGCATATGTAGCTGAGATGCTGCCATAAGTTAAAGAATACTTGAAATGGGGTTAAAGACGGTTACTGAACCTTGGTACAGTCGCGAAGCTGCTCCCAAAGCCGGCCGGTTTGTAAAATTGATCAATGGAAGGTGGCCTACACTACAGCCTCCCTCCCCGGGTCAATGACCAATACGGGGAAGCTCCGCCCGAAAGGGGTAACGTTTTCAGGCCTCAGGTATATAAAAGGGTAGAGATTTCACAAAAGAGTAAGGGGTTGGACCTCGGGGAGAAGCCTTCCCGTAAAGAACTTTGTAGGGTACCCCCGAGAACTACATCAAGTCTATTCACCCTTATTTCTTGTGATTGATAGTCAAACTTGAGATGGTGCGCTTCGAAGACTAGTCGCTAATGATTGCACAAGTAGATAATGCAAAGAAAAGTGGTCACAAACCACATGGTATTGAAATGGGTTCTTTGTTTGCATTAACGATTTTTCTCATTCATCAGGGAATTGTAATATTCTGACGTAAGAGATTTACGGACACCTTTACTCGTATAAAGTTGTCGCAGGTCATTTTTAGCTGAGCGTGCCAGCAGAAGGACAATTGACGAATGAGATGTCTTACCTTGCGGATGTGCCGTTCCCACAAATAACAGGATTCCCCTCTTCATAAAACCACATACCTGGATAAGATTCAATGATATTGGAAGATGATTAGTTAGGTACCTTCAATCGACAAAATTATAAAATGGTCTTATTAGTGAGAATTATTAGGCCTTCGGAGATTTTCAAGTTCGTTAGTCAGATGAAACAAGCAGTCATAAAATGTAGACGCTGTCCCTGGAGTATCCCTTACAGAGTTAAATTAGGGACATACTTGCGTTATTTGCCCTGTCTGAGATGCTGAAGGAATCGTCGTTGTACACACATTTGTATCTGAGATGGCCCAGGAATAACTGTAGCCCAATAAGCGCCATTACAGCAAGGAAGAACACGAACAGAATGAGAACATCACTCAGCATCTTCATTGAACGGAGTAGCGTGTTCACCATCGCCTTCAAACCTAAACAAGAAAATAAATTACCCAGTTAGGGCGCCTTTCAAATGAGTGTGGTAAGACCAGACCCCACGTTATCACTTTGGCCAATCAAAAAAGACACAGCGATCCAGTAAACCATTGAAAACTCAAAGTTGATAAATGAAGCTGGCGCGGTACTTTAAACGTGTGCGAGCAAATTCCAATAGACCTTTTCGGCGATACGGTAGCCATTTTGAATTCTATTGTTTCAAGTAGCTATTATGGGATGCTCAGGGGGGCAGATTAGTATACATTTGCTCCCTAAGGATCCCATAATAGCTATTTGAAACAATAGAATTTAAAATGACCACCGTATATCGCCGAAAAGGTCCACTGGTTTTGATTTATCCTTATTGCTTGAGAAAGTGGCATAAGTTTTTTAAACCGACCAATTACTAAGCGTAGTCTTGTAGAACAAAAGCAAATGCGAATACCTTTGTTAACTAGTTAGTCAGTCATTCAGTCAGTCAATTTGTCAGTCTGTTCGTCGGTGAGTTGGTTAGTTCCTTTGGTACACACCGTGTGACGTCATACTTTCTGCCGATAATGCATGTTACCTCTCACAGTGCAATTCAGAGACATGAGATGTTGGCAAGATCGTAACAAAAACAACAACCATTTTATTTTGCATAATACAGAGAATATTATACAGCAAAAGAAAACATTAAACTTAAATAAGCAAAACAAACTACTCAAAATAGTAGAAACTAAACGAGCTGAGTGGTTACAAAAATTATTACGCTTTAAATCGGTTGTAGGTAAAATAAAGAAAAAAAGAGGTAGAAAGAGAAAAATATATATGTAGATATAAATATAAAAAGAAATATAAGTAGTAACAGTACCAGTTATAGACAGAGCATTGTCAGTTAAGAGCGATAATAACTTAAAGAAAAAATACTAAGCTGGCATTAAGCATAAGAACTTAGAAATTGCTTAGTCAAGGTTTGTTTAAATAAACGCAGAGATAAACTTTTCAGCTCTTCATCCAAATTGTTCCAGATAGAAGGACCACAGAAATGTAGGTTGAATTTACCATAATTAGTTCTAACCTGATCAAGATTATTTGAGCAGTGGCGTACCTTTTAGAACAGATATTGTTCGTAAAGCTCTCAAAACGCGAACAGTTCTTATTCCAGAGAAGTTCGCGATATTTGGCGAAAGTGTCACGTACCTAGAAATAAATCAAATAATATTTATTTTCTTTTTTGGGTTCTTTAGACTGTTTATTTGATTTTAATGCGGAATTAAGCAAATCAAGACGTTATCTCAAATACATCTTTACTCTCCAAGTAAAGAGAGTACCTGTTGTCACTATCGTTTTGCTTATGATTTATGTACCATTTCCCCGTCCTTCTCCACACCCCCGCTGGGATACTCATTTTTACTCCTGCAGGGGTGGAGAGAAGTACTGTGAGAGCCAATTGTCTTTACCAAGAGCAGCAAGACAAAGACTAGGGTTCGAACCCAGCCGCCACACCACTGTACCTCTAGATTTAGGAAACATGTGTGATTACCAGAAATAAACAAAATAAAACCACATTGATATCAAGCAAAAAAAAAATGTTTCCTGAATGTTGTTAAAAGGATTTTGTTAAATGCTCAATGAATATAGTGAAGTCTTCTGAGATTTAGTCGCAAAAGCAAAAACCTTTAGCCTTTGCAAACTAAAACAATAATGATTGTAGTGAGCAGTTAAGTGACTTGAGCAATTTACCCTAGTATAACCACTGTAATATCCAAGCAGTTCCAGGGATTCCTGAGGTACGCATACGAATGAAGAACGAAGCCACGGGCAATGATCTTGAGAAGCATCTCAGACGTGTAAATAAACGCGAAAATGTATCTGAAATACAACAATTCACACCGTTAATTTTCTTAACAGCTTGCTTTCAAGGCATTAACGTCACCAGATCCAGTCCCCATGGAGGAAGGAGGACGCGAGAAAACCTCTCAAATGCCTAATATTGTTTTACTCACATTTCGTTTTACCTATAGAAGTTAGAAACTCGCCCGATCTGGAAACTTACTCGGTTATAGGGCGCTTTCCATTCGACCAAAAATTTCGAAATTTTCGAAACTGGGACAAATGGTACGGAAATTTCCTGGGATAACTTCCAGAAAATCCGGAAATTGTTGAATTTCCGAAAAGCGAACCATTCAACCGAAAGTTCCGGAAATTCCGGGATGAAAATCAAATGGAACAGAAATTTCCAGGAAGAAATGTTTGCAAATTTGGGTATAGCTCACGAGGTTGTCCTCTTTTTCGGAAATTATGCAAATTCACAGTTTTCCTATTCAGCGCTAGTTCTTTTGGCCGCGATAACAGCGAGTTGAACATATTGCGACGCGCATTCGGAGATGGAAATACTTTAGAATCCTTCCACTTTTATCTCGATAAATACTAGCTACAGTTGATTTCGTGAAGAAAGCGTTTTCTAAAAATAATGTCCCCGTGGTGTACTTGTTTGTTTTGCGTAGGTTGGCTAGGAAGTGTACAAAGATTTATAACGCGTGCAAAACAATTGTTCGACTCATTAAACCCTTTGTTACGCTGCGTTTTCGCTACCGTTGTGGTTTGTTAAGGTCTCTGCTGTTGTGGTCTATAAAATGTCACGACGTCGACTTATCAGTGTTCTGTTTGCTTCTATATTTGCGATTTAAACCTCGAAGTCATTGAAAAATTCCAAGCGAACAAAACTGTGCGGCTTGTCATTTTCCACACTGGCAAAGTCTGTACCATTCGCCCATGGAAATCTCCGGAAATTCACATCGGAATTTTTGGTCGAATGGAAAGCGCCCATAGTTTACACCTTATTCCAAAATGGCAGCCGGTTTATTATTCTTTTGTTTACATGGTAATTAGTCCTCTTTGCCTCGTCATCATGTACAAAATACAAAAGAATTTTGAACTGAAAATGAGGCAGAGAGGGCTAATTAACATGCAAACAAAAGAATAATATATTGGCCGTCATATTGGAATAAGATGTGTTCAATCTGATTACTAGTATACTCAAAAAGGCAAACGAGCATTTACTCGTTTTAGATCATCAAACACACAGTGTTCTTGGTGTCCATTTGCAAATTTGCACTTCATTCACTTGGAGAGTTAGTCCATTTTGTATAAGATTCACTGGAAATCCCCTTGAAGATCTGATTTGTTTAACTAGTCATGATCTCTGACTACTAACTGTCGCTTACTGCAACTCTGTTTGTTTACAAACGATGTTTGCTACCAGTACTCACTCGGCTTCCTCTGGTGGATGGTTCAAGGCTAGACAAATGCAATTTACTAGGATGATAAAAATAACAAAAAACTCGAAATATCTAGTGAGAGAATGTTAAAGAAGACTTGCTGTAGTTTTAATCCTCAACAGTGTTACCACTACTTCTCATTCAATTCAAAATAGAGCGTTTTCACACACGTGGCCAGCACATATGCAAATTTATTGGAACCAAAGAACGTGCTTACATAAGAAAAGAGTTCAACTCCCACAGGATTGGTTTGGTACACCAACATGGCGGCCGTTTCATTGTTTTGGAACACCAAAATGACTCCCGCGAGAGCCGATGTGAAAACGCTCTATTGATCTATCTTCTAACGGAAAAGAAAGTAAAGGTTTAATGGTAAAGTAAATATCTCTACAAAGAGTTATTTCAAATAGCGATGACGCATTCATCTGAACTGACAAGAAAGTAGCCTTATTATATGGCAAGCTCCGCGAGCGGGCAAGATGAAACAAATCCTGCGCCGTGATTGGCTACCCGAGCAGGCAAGATGAAGCTATCTTGCCTGCTCGGGACTACCCGCCGTGTCCCGCAAGAAAATTTCCCCGAAATCCATATAATAAATCCTTTATTGACCAAGCTTGTTCGGTCAAGATGGCTGGATATTGGCCTCGTTCTTTTTTTGCGAGTTTATGGACCTCGACTCCGACTCGGTCCATAAACTCGCAAGAAAAAAACTTGGCCAATATCCAGCCATCTTGACCTCACACTTGGTCAATAACCCATACATCTGGCCTTTTACATGGGGAGCCAAAAATCTTTTTTAACCATCCCTAAAAAAGTTAAGAAATATTAAAAAAAAAAAAAGATTAGAGTCACTGATCTCGCTCTTTAGATTTACGGCATTTGAAGCTGAAATTAAGGATGTTTAATTTAGCACATTATTTTGTTTCGATCGTACCCTCAGATTATGTCAAGAAAATAGTAATGAATTGTTAATTAGTGATTGGCTATTCATTTGATATTAATATTCTCAACGATTACAGAGATGGTATTGAGCCATCAAAGTCTCACGGCTTGAGGATATTTAGCAATTAGCAGAAGTGAATACTGAGGATACTGGTGTGTGATGATCCTGATAGCGAACAGTCTGAGCGGGTGAAGCGGCTCGAGCAGGAATAACGATCGGGACATGTTGAATCTGTAGGCCTGGTCGTGTGATAACTTGGACCTGCGGCTGAGGACCAGAAATGTCTCCTTAGAGGGCTTGGCTGGCTTCTGCAGGGAGAAACAACCACAACGTTGTTTTGAATTTTGAGAACGTCAGTTATCTTTCCCGGCTTTTCAATTCCTTTAAATTATATCTCTGCAACACTTTTTAAGCTAATGAGGCCCTAAATAGGCATGCAGGATTTCTAGAGAAGGAGATAATTTTCAACCAAATATCAGTAAAAAAAATGATGTAAAATGCAATTCACTTACGCACAAAAATGAAGTGTATCCAAGAAGAATTGAAATTTAGAATGTTGGTTTTTGTGAAGGGATAAATAACGAAGAACCCGGAGAAATACCCTCGAAACAAGGATCAAAGCAACAACTAAATCGACCTACTTATGGCGCAGGGTCCAGAATTTGAACCCGCGCCACTTTTGTCGAAGCATGCCTTCTTTACGATGATTTTGAAAAACCGTTTTCCAGTTTGTATAACTTGTTAACTTTTTGCCTTCTCTTGAAACTGAAAACAGCTTTAAAAGATAAGTACAAACATGAATAAAGTTCAGATCATTTTGAAAGGAACTCTTTTCAGATCTCTTGTAGTACACCACTGCACTATTTTTATTTTATAAGAATCCTTTGTAATAATATCCCGTGTGAAATAAACTATATACACTAAAATTACATTATGTTTGTGAATGCACTTTTATTTTACCATTAGATATTCTTTGGTAAATTCTTTCCCTTTCCTAACAAAACTAGCTAGCAAAACGATTAATCACAAACGATAAAAAAACAATTTACGCATAAGGTAAAGCGATGAATCACGTGCGTAATGTAGCATGATACAGACACGATATAGACACTTGAGAGTTCAATTTCTGGTCATGCTCCTTTTATATTAAACTGAGGCCCCAGTCGCACTGCGCGAGAGAAACTGGAAAACGACGTTTTCACTCTGAAAACGCACCAAATATTTTATTTTTTGAAAACGCAACAATTTTTGTTTTAATTCGTGTTTGAGGAAAACTCGGCGGGGAAATCACATGATTATCGTGACGTCATCGTTTTCGAAAAGCTCAGTTTTTAAAATGTTTCCCATCCACACTAAAACGCAAGGTCTCTGGTTTGAATAGTGTTTTCGAAAAGGTCGGTTTTGCTGGCAGATTAGTGCGGACAGTAGGCTTAACTGTATAAATAAAGCTGCGTTTTCAAATTTCTCCGACGGAGTGGGAACAGCACGAGGCCCGAAATTCATGCATTTTACTCTGTAATCTAAGAATGTACACAGGAATAATTTCAGTCATAAGTTAGCAGAAAAACAAAAATATCAAGCCTAGAAAAAAGATGTATACGGAGAAGGTTCCAGAGTCAATTGTTACAGCTTACTCACGGCAGGAAGTACCCGTTGAACATGTTTCTTTCTTTAATTAAAACACCGACGGATGACAACATTCAGTCATTAAATAGCTTGCGGTAAAAGCTTTCTAATTAAGACATTTATTAATTGAAAGCATTTAATCTGCAGTGGTTAATAACGACGTTTCTTAAGTACTTGCTACATTAATTTCTTTGAGTTTATCCAGTAGGCGGTAGACAACAAATAGGATAGCTTGTGTGTGTCACTGCCTCATTTTATTTCATTTATCCGGTAAAAAAAGGGTTAATGTCGATCTATCGAATAAAATAATGAAATAGCCTTGAACTATTCCCGCTCAATAAATTAAGTAATCAGTATAGGTAATCGCATGAATGGGAATGCAATTACGTATTTACACCGCGAGTAATACTTGAAAATTCTCTCAAACATGCACGAGTCCAACAGTGCCAAACTGACATTAAAGTAATTAAGACGAACAACGAACCTCATTAATTAGGGATCTTGTTGGGATATATATATATAAACACGGGAAATTCATGAGCGGGACGGATAGGAAAAGAAATTTCTGGCACTCTGTAAGGGAGTGGGATATTCTCCAAGAAAGAGTTTTGAAGGGCCAATTTAGTTTTATTTATTCAAGATCGACTTTGAGCAAAGCATGGATTACATTTAGAAAACGTAGAAACAGTTCTTTAGAAACGGTCTTTTCACCTTTTTACTGCTTATTTCAAGCTTTTTAAGCTGCCTTCTGCGCACACGTACTCATTTTGATGCAACCAAAAGTAATGTAAGCTGATTTATCTGAATTAAAACCATTACTAACGGTGAAGAGTTTGCCTGACTTGCTCAGACTTGCAAAGACTCTGGCAATTTATGGCGAATGAAGAAATTTCCAGAGTCTCGAGTGACTTATTTACAAATAAATACTTTGAGTTCTTCCAGTTATCAAATAAATAAAAAAAACTTTGCCACACAAAACTGACAATTTTCGGTCATTACTGGCTAATTGACAAAAATGTGACGAAAATGCAGTTTTTGGTAGTAAAACAATGTTAAATAAAAAAAACTATACCGCGTAATTGCGTAACCCTTACATTTCATTCCGCAAGCAAACCATTTTCGATTTAATTGTTTGTTCCCAACATACTAGAACTCAAATTGTGCAAAGTTACGAAGCAACGTGTACGATGTTGATAGAGATGCTTTGAAAAGGTGTTTTAATATCAAATACAGGTAGCGTACAGTCTACTTGAACTGTAGTCTCTAATTCCTTCGTGGAAGTATTTACGGGAAAGACATATTCTCCTTTGTAGTGTTGTAACTGCGCGTTGAAGACAAGTTCCCTGAAGGCTGTTCCTCCGATGAGAAAAAAACAGTTGACAGTGAATGTAACTCGGTTTTGTTATGAAATGCTTCTAGAACAGTTTTAATTACTTGATAAAGATTGAAGGCTTTACAACCGTTAGCTAAACGCCGAAATAAAATACTAGGAATTCGTATCAGAACATTAGTGATTTTCAAAATGGAACCAAATCCGTTCAAAATTCGCTACGAGCTGCTTTATTTATGCAAGTGTTTAGGACATATCGGTTCCCCTCTCTTGATAAAAGCGATCATCACTGATGAGTAAATTTAACCACGCATTAGTGCAGATAGCAAGGGTTTATGAGACTAAGTTATATAAACATTGTGCCTACTTACTCCGTTCCCGGCTGTAGCGTCGAAATCGTGCAGAGGTTTGCCCAGCAGATAAGAGGGCGCTTGTCGAAGCTGTCCTTTTCTGTAAGTAGAATCTCCCAGAGCAGGAAGTCCTCGCGTCGTTTCTTGCAACATTTCTTGAGCGCCTTGGACGGTGATTACCACTCGCGAAATTTCTGCGGCTTTCACCAGCGATTTATCCACATTAATGCCATTTCCGACATGACTGTGATCAGCCATTTTTGAAAATACAGGCGAAAACCTGTCTTTTTCTCGCGACGAGATCGAGCACTGTAAAACCGTGAACAGCAGCCTTTTAACTTTGTCAAAAAACGCGAACCTCTTTGAGAAGACCAAGTCACGACATTCCCTTGGCAAGATTAAAAATTATCTCTTTAAGGGCTAGAATCATTGCCCGAAGCATCCTGAAATGAAACATCAAGAATTCTCTATTGTTAACCGAGCTTAGAATTTCCTGAGGTTTTAAGAGAATACAGCACTACGTTTTAATTTTTAATGGCTTGACGCTAGGAAAACCTATAACGAAGGATTGCGGTCACTGAAAGGAAATAAGAACTCAATAAACATTTTAGGATTTACTTTCTCTAATTCTGGCGATTTTCTTGTAGAAATAGCCCAAGATATAACAACCGTTACACGATGTCAGTAGTAAGTATGGATTGAAAATTCAGTGTCAAAATAAAGGATATGGACCTATAATAGAAGATATGAAATAAACCACCATCGTCAGTGTACCGACGTACGTGATTCAGAAACAATCGCTTAAGAATTATATTCGGAATATAATACCGCTACACAACATAGTTTAACAGCCAGATTTATCTCACGTTTAAAATATTAACTCGCTGACTGAACTTAGTCTGCTCTTGGGTACATTCATGTCTCAAAACTAGGAAAAGCCGGTTCTTTATGGTCCATTCACCGCTAACTGATCCGCTAGGCAAGGATGCATTTTAAAAATAATTATACAATAAGTAAGGATATGTAAACAAGATTGAAATTATATCGAAACTATTAGCAATTTAACGTGAATGAAATATATTCACCTTGTAGTTGTTTTCTAAACACTGGTAATTAATAGCAGCGTTTATATCTTGGTTACAAAAACAACCCAACCATAATTACTATAAATATAGAAACGTTTTTATTTATACAATAAGTAATGCATACTCTTCCTGTTGTTCTATACGAAAAGGAAAAAAAGAAAGTACGCTACGCCTACTGCTATAGCTATCTTCCGGGAAAAAAAGTTCAATTATTTAAGCGTCGCTTTCGGCTGTTGATGCAATGCCATTTCGCCCGTGAGGGCCAATTGTAAATGGAATCGGCAAACTCACAAGTTTGTTCAAAAAGAAAAATATACGTAAGGTTTAATTTGAACAAGATTTTTTAGGAAACGAAAGTTGTCGGACCATTGCTGAGAAAAGCTTGCTTTTTCATTTGACTTACATAGTGACTTTCCTACATTAGAAAAAAAAAAAGTTAATATATATGTTTTGTTTTTTCTGCCTCATCGATTCCTCCCAAAACAACGCCTTATTATATTGTTATGCCAAACTAAGTTTTAGGAAACGAAAGTCATGGGACTAATACTGAGAAAAGCTCGTTTTTCGCTTGACTTGTATAATGACTTTCCTACATAAGCAAAAAATATGTTTTTTTTTTCTCTAGTCCATTGAGTCTTCCCAAAACAACACCTTGCTTATTACATTGTTGTACCAAACTGACTTTAATTGAAAAACCATTCGTTAATGAAGTATTGTATTCCTTGTATAGTTATGTGCAATTTTGCAAGAAAAGAAGGTCCACCAAAAACCTCAGATAACGCGGGCTTAACTTAAAAGCCAAATGTTCAGTCACTCAAAGATTCCTTAGGTCAAATAATGTTACTAAATAACTTGTTTAGCTTACAGCCTATGAGCGTGGAGTAAACTGCTGTTTATGCTCCAGTTATCCCGCACGTTCCCGATTTATTAACGACAGCAACTAAGAAGATGAAACATAAATTATGTTTTCCAAAAGCGGTCGATATTTCTTTAAGGGAAGCACATCGAACAGTTCACGTTATTTAGTTACGATTTGATTTTATCGGAAACCAGTGGCGGCTTGAAATCATGAAAACTAGGTGATGATAATTTTTTATTGTTATTGTTATCGTATTGTTTACAAGAGAAATATGGTGGATGTCCTTGTTAGAGCATATTTTAGTTAAAATTTGTATCAACGTTCTCTCCGTGTTGCTATGTTTAGAAATAAGCTAAAGCTTTAAAACTTTCTTCGGCCGAGCGCCAAACAATTCAGTTGATTCTTCATTGTCAAAGCCAGTCAGAGAGCCATCACTTCTACATACGCTCATTTCCCAAGCCTATTTGCTTCTCGATTGCCTAGCCAAAAGAAAAACTGAAATGGTATCAATATGGTATATAAACAATTTTCTCCATTTGTCGCAAAAATATTATCTGTTCCAAAAAGCGAACAGCTTTCCGAGAGCGAAGCTGGAGGAAAACTGTGAGCCTTGAGGAACAGATAACGTCCAAGGACAAATATCCGAGCATATTTTTAAAGTCGAGTGGTGGCAGAAGCTATAATCGGGGACTTAATTATCCTTCGAATATTTTTCCAAACACATGGGACCTTTTGAAAAACGGAGAATATCACTCGGTGTTCCTCAGTTTTAGCTGGCGCATATTCAGTCACGTCACGCGTTTAGACCAATCTTTTGCGAGCAAAATATTTGATGGATTATTAAAAGATGCATGAACGGTACGTTAAGTTTTACGGTGACAAACGAAGAGCAAAATAGGTCTGCATCGCATGAATAGTGTGAGAGCCGATGAATCTTGAAATGTGGGGAAAATATCGCACAGCAGTTATTCTAGAGGGGGTCACGTGTTAAGCATGAAGTTATGTTGTGCTAAAATGGTCCACCGTCTTGGATTTCGGGTATCATTCCAGGCTGTGTTGGACGCGAGAGAAGTTTTATTAGAGCTTATATACCACACTGTTTGCAACAAAAGTGCAAAGGTCACAGCTCGTGTTGACGGTGGCCTGTCGCATACAATCGATAAAGTCTTGGCAGCCAAAAAAGGTATCTTTGGTACTCGAAATTATTCATTGTAACTTTAAATATTCTTTATGATAGGCTTTATATTAATGTAGCTAGACAATTGAAATTGTCGCGTCGAATCTACAAGTGGCTTCCTTCATGTTGATTACCAATTCTAATTGAATTTCACACGGCTGAAACATTAACAAACTATAAAATAATACAGTACATTCTTATAAGTGTAAAAGGATACATATTCACACTCGAATGAGTAGAACATTCCACCCCTTCTGCGATGGATTTTTTTTTCTCTAGTCCGCGTCTTCTAATAGGTGCCTGAAATGTTAAAGTTTGCAGCTGGAAGCGAGCCGTTGTACATTACGAGAACAAAAGAACTCAATTAGACAAACAACTCGCTTCAAATAGGTAAACAAATTCAGAAAAAAGTACGGGATGTGACAGAGGAAAAAAAAAACTAGCGTCCCAATTGCGATCTAACCCCCTTCTATACTCAACATGCATGCACTTAATATATACACTAAAAATAAATACAAGCAAATAGAAATGTGGTAAGTATGTAAATTATTGTATCAAACCTTATTAGTTTCTAGCCTGAAGGTCTCTAAATAAGGTCCTAGCTTTGATAAATAAATAAAGCGTGATATGAACACTCACTGAATTTACTTCCCAAAGGGAGGTATTGGTCTAGTTATCATAAAGGGAGAAGGCTAACAAATATGAACAATTAATATCATTTTACATTCCATATAGTTAAATTGAAAACCGCCGGGCTGCAATGTAGACATTTTAGCTTTTCTGGGGAACAATTTGTGCATCCGACGTCAGTTCCTTGGGTGAAAGGATTACAAAATGTTCTCAGGGGACTCTGTAATAACCTAGCCATTGTGTCTTTGCGGCCTAACGTTCTGAATCCTGAGGCTAAGAGAGCGGAAGTCTGTAGCCTACCACTGTCAGTCAAGGGATCAGGAATGCCGAGAGCTTTTGTTTGGGTATCATCTAAAAGGTAAGGTAAAAAGGTAAAATCTTTATTTAGAGACGGTATTTCCTTCAGGACTGAACAATATTAAATTAAATTAAACTAACTACCTAACTAATAAATCACTAATAACTACTGCTATAAGAGAAATGATAAAAAAACCCTGGTTTCCTGGGAGATAATAACGCACTAGTTTACAAAGGAAATAAAAATTAGTATCACCCAACTAGTAGACTAATGCAAATCCTGCATTTTAATTGGCTACGCTGCTAGAGAACTATTAGTAATAGTCCTCGAGTAGCGAAATTGGCGCAATCGAGCGTGACGCTTTCTTTCGTTTTATTCCCAAATAAATATTTCTTCGACTTGCATTTGCTAACTTTATTATTGCCTTTTCTATCCGACTATATTCTTCAGGCTGTGCGGCCAGGTTTGCTACAATCGCGTAGTTTTGCCACTGTTGCTTGTACGTTTTCCAATTCTCCGATGCGTTTTCTCGAAGATTGAGTTTTGTCGTCGATTTTACAGCCACATTTGCTGGCTGCAGATATCATTCCCGGGAGTGGTGTCGCTTGACTTGCACTCGTCGTAAAGTCACCGCCAGGCATTTCCATGTGATTTTGTCGCTATCAGGCGTTTCTATTCACATCCGAAGTTGGGTTTTAATTAACCGCTGCCACCATGTTTCAAGCGTGCTGTTCTCTAAACAGGACACACAGAATGGTCCAAGAGCACAAAAAACAGTAATACGAGAGGATTCAGAGCTAGAACTGACTGCATAACATAATTGACAGATAGTAAACAATGACTATTGTAACACCTCCCACACATACACCTTCCCTGAAACCATGACACTCACCGCAGTGTTCACGATGATTTGAACAGGAAGCTTCAAAGGTATTAAAAGCCTGTTTTAAAAACGATGTAGCATGGGATTGTTAAGATCACTTCTCTTTGAAACCTTCGAAGACCATATTAAATGAATTAAAACGAGTCGAGCGATCGTGGCGCAATGACGGGAGCAGAGATTCGGGAGGGGCTCCAAGAGACCATTCTCCAGGAAGTAAGCCTGTGTGTATTTATGTATCATCAAACCGATACAGGATAACAGAATTAATCTCTCTCAGGCTTTCTTGTAAGGGAGGAAGCAGAGTTGCACTGGATATTTGAAGTTCACAGAGTGGTCAATTACAGAATTACTCGTTCATACAATGAACATAGCCACGACCGTGCTGGGAAATCTGTTTTCAATTAATATATCGGGTTTTCACGATTTTTATTTACTTCTTAGTTTAAGTTTGCATTGAAAAGATCTATCAAAAAACACTTAAGACGGTATCTCGTGACATTTCCAAAGACCTCGAACTTCGTCTAAAAATACTCAGCAAGCACCGTTTATCTGACTTTCTTCATGCTCACTGTTTTGAAATATGATGAAATACTGCCCCTGTCGTGTTTGATCTATTACTGCATAAGGCCTTTTTTATTCAATTCTGTTACATATGACTTAGTCACTAGTAATTTACGTAGCATAAATAGTCTGTTCAAAGCTAAGATTTTCAAAATAGCGACCTCCCAATTGAAGTATTATTTTCGTAAATAATAGTTTGGAACGACTTCTTCAAGTCTCTTGTTTTATTCTCACGGACAAAATACGCCAATCGCTCATCGTCGAAATGTCAAATTACCCCTGACAAAATTTCCGTTACCCACACTCAGAGCAAATAACCTAGACTGGTTTATTGTCAAGTAGAATTACGATTGAATGCTTTTGTTACCTTTATCTCTAATGATACGGTAATAAAGGGCCAAGAAAAATAAGTATTTCCATATTTGGTAATTCACTGACGAGAGAAAAGTCAAACAGTGAATTAAATTTCCTGGCGAACTTGAATCCTCACCAGCTTTTTGGTAACTCGACACAATTTATAGATCACGAGAAACATAAAAAAACTATGATCATCGGGGAATGTGCCAAACTCCTGGCATTTCTGTTTCGTAAATGTTCCTAGACACCAATCCGTATTACACAAGTACGACTTCTTGTTTAACATTTTCTTACTAACACCATTAAAATATCATAAAAGCTATAACGGATTTTCGAAGAAGAAACTGGAACAGGTGTTCTCTGAAGTAAATCTGACGTACGTAGTACCATTTTCATGAAAGCCACCTGACTTAACGACATGGAAAGTTTCTTTAGTGGCTCGTAGACTTTCATCATAAAGAAGTAAAATGACTAGGTTTGTAAAGCTCCGTTTTGCATGATGTGAAAAAGAATGTGGAATATGGCAATATAGCAAAGTATAAGAAGGCGTAGGATAAACTAATTTTGTTCCGTTGAATACAGAGTCTCACTTCTTATCTTTCTTGTAGTTAGCATCAAACAAAGTAAGTTCTATTATTTGCTTTTTAATTGCCAGTGCTGTGCAAATATCAACGTAGCCATTCGCCTCTTATGTGTTGCAGACCAGCAGTCTGTAAACGAAATTGAGACAAGAAATCTGCAATGTCATCAGTTGGGTTGACAAAATTGGCAAAAGGCGTGTACCTCGCTGTTTCCGAGACATTCGATTGCTTAGCGCAGGATATCGCTTGACTGCGGGAGTGTGCAATTCGTGATATAAGAATACTCGCGATGTTTTGAAAGTTTTTTTTTTTTTTTGAAAGTTTTTTTTTTGTCATATTACTGAGTCATAGTGAGCAACGAGTATTTGCTTAATTAAGGATATATTACACATAGCTTACCTACAGAGCGGTTTTCATTTGAGTGTTGTAAAACCAAAACCAAAGTAATCACACTGACTAATCACAAAGGACACAAACAATTCATGGAAGCAATCAAAGCTCGAAGTAACTACATGTGGCTGACGCAAAGCGCGGGAAAACGAGTGCGAGTGAGTCACGCTTGGTTTTGGTTTTACCCCTGATTGGATGAAAAAGTGGCGCGAATATTTTAAGCCAATCGCGCAGCGTTGTTGATGCAAAACCAATTGCTTTTCGGCACTCAATTTAAAACCGCTCTATGCCAAGAAATCAGTCACAGTCTGCTAACCGGTGTAACAGGTATATGACTGGTCTGCAATATTGAGACTGCTGGCACAAATTATTATGAGAGTTTAACCACCTCTCGTTACTTTTACGTTTATTTGAACTGAAGTTAATCGTGAGCGAAGAAAAGACTGCAAAAATTTGGGAGTTCCCGGTGTCTCTTTCTTTTTTTTTCTTATTTCAACACGTTTTGAACATAGATAAAAAGTTAACAGCACGTCCGTGTATTCTAATTTTAAGTTGGGGGTTAGAGGCAAGATCGAGTCATTTTTTGTATGTTAACGACGGACACTTAAAAGCAAAATGATACGTTTTGAGGTTACCTTGTACCTTCAAACAAAAACATGAAACAAAATAAAAAAAAAAGCACATTGATTTTTTAGATATATTTAACTGTTCTCAAATGGGTTTGAGGTCTGTGTTTGTTTCTCTGGTGATATTTATTTTCAAGCGCAATTTCCTCAAAAATATAGAGTGTCGCTGGGTTTGGACATTAATAAGAGTTACAACTCAAAAGCGAATTGTTTGATCACAGTCAAAGACGTTCAGTTGAAAGACTGCCATATGGTAGAATACGTCTGGCGATGTCTTCTGACACCAATAAGACTTATGTTTTGGCTTTTTTTTTTTGTTGTTTTGTTTTTTTTTGTATTAACCATTTAAATATAAAATAGTTAAAAGCTATGACGGATTTCCGACGAAGAAACTGGAACAGGTGTTCTCTGAAATAAATTTTACTTAGCACCATCTTCATAAAAGCCACCTGACTTAACTTGACTTAAAGTGGGGCGAGTATTTTAAGCCAATCACGCAGCGTGGTCGATATGAAACCAATTACTTTTCGACACTTAATTGAAAACCGCTCTATGTCAAGAAATCAGTTACAGTCTGCTAACCGGTGTAGCAGGTGCGACTGGTCTGCTATATTGAGACTGCTAGCACAAATAATTCTGAGAGTTGAACCACTGACCTTTCGTTACCTTTATATTTATTTGAACTGAGGTTAATCGTGAGCAAAGAAAAGACTACAAAATTATGGGAGTTCCCAGTGTCTAACATTTTTTGCTTATTTTAACACGTTTTAAACATAGATAAAGTTAACAGCACGCGCGTGTATTCTAATTTTATGTTGAGGGTTATAGGGACGCGAGTCATTTTTTGGAGGTTAACGAGGAACACTTAAAAGCAGAATAATACGTTTTAACGTTACCTTGTACCTTCAAACAGAAACATAGAACGAAACCAGAGAAAAACAGAAAGTTCATTGATTGTTCAGATATATTAAACTGTTTTCAAATGGGTTTGGGGTCTTTGTTTGTTTGTCTAGTGATAATTATTTTCAAGCGCAATTTCCTCAAAAATATAATGTCACTGGATTTTGACATTAATAAGAGTTACAACTCAAAGGCGAATTGTTTGATCACAATCAAAGATGTTCAGCTGAAAGACTGCCATATAGTAGATTAGATCTGTCCATGCTCTATGGCACCAATAAGACTTATGTTTCGGAATTTTTTTAGTAACCATCGAAATATCTCGAAAACTACGAAAGATTTCCTGTGAGGAAAACTGAAACAGATGTTTTCATAACATCTTCATTCATGCCGCGCGTGCGACTTGTAATCTGTCATCACCAGGCAGTAAAATAAATAGCTTTGTATAGCTCCATTTTGTATAGGGTAAAAGAAAGCTCAGCAGCGAGTAAATGATGCTATTGTAAGAGAAAATGACCAAATAACTCAACCAATTATCACGTGCATACAAAACTCCGAACAGATGGCTTCATGTTGTCCAATCCGATTGAGGTGAGCTCTGTCCTTCGCCTCCCCTAAAGTCTATTTTATGTTCATAATACTTTGGAGGTTGGCGAGGAACACTTAAAAGCAAAATAATACGTTTTAAGGTTACCTTGTACCTTCAAACAAAAACAAAAAACAAAATAAAAAAAAGCCAGAAAGTTCATTGATTGTTCAGATATTTAAACTGTTTTCAAATGGGTTTGAGGTCTTTGTTTGTTGGTCTAGTGATATTTATTTTCAAGCGCAATTTCCTCAAAAATATAGTGTGTCGTTCGATTTGGACATTAATAAGAGTTTTAACTCAATGGCGAATTGTTTGATCAACGTGAATCAAAGATGTTCAGTTGAAAGACTGCCATATAGTAGATTAGAACTGTCGATGTTCTCTGACAGCAGTAAGACTTATGTTTTGGTATTTTTTTTACTAACCATTGAAATAACTTAAAAACTACGAAAGATTTTCTGTGAGGAAAACTGAATCAGGTGTTCTCCTAACATCTTCATTCACGCCGTGCGCGTGACTTGTAATCTGTCATAATCACGCAGTAAAATAAATAGCTTTGTATAGCTACGTTTTGCATATGGTAAAAGAAAGCTCAACAGCGAGTAAATGATGTTATTGTAAGAGAATAGGACGAAATAACTCAACCAATTATCACGTACATAGAAAACTCCGAACAGATGGCTAAATACTGTCCAATCCGATTCAGGTGAGTTCTGTCCTTCGCTAACCCTAAAGTCTAGTTTTTGTTCACAATGTTATTTTATCTTTAAACTAGGATTGCAAAAGTCCAATATTTTCTTCTTAAAGTGTCTTTATATGCAGAAATAGTGCCGTGGACACTCATCTGAGATTATGGACTGGAAATTCTTTTGTACCATGAAAGCTATTTACTTTTTATTCTTGCTGAAGTGGAGCGTGTTCGCTTTTCCTGAATTCGGAGCGAGTCCGTCCGCGTCAGGTAAGATCGCCTGCATGATATGCACTACTCCATCACGATAGCAGGCATAGGTATCAATATGGAGATCGAGGGGATGATAATATTATTATAAGACGGGCGAATTTCCAAGTTCAGGGTGACAGGTGAGGGATGATGACTTTGCTTAGATCTGCTCACCTGCTACCCACCTTAAGGTTAAAATCACTGATCGCTATTCATACAGATATTCAGTACTAAGCAATCAGTTCCCGCAACAACATTTCTTAAATAAAAATAAATTGTATCATAGAAACTCTTCATCGTAGGCACTGTAGTTTGATTAGAAATGAATCACGTCCCTACAAACAGCGGTGATAAACATTGTACATCAAGGCATTTTTATCATAATACAGTGTCAACGTCACGTTTCAAAAAGGCTTCAGCTCGTGAATGAACCGTCTACTTAATATGACAATAAATTTCAGTTTTGCCGGACGCTAAAATATGTCAAAACGATCCTATTTCATGTTGTGACCAGTGGCTTTCACGTGATCAGCGAGGCGGAAGAACGGTCACTTTAAGCTAGGACTTTGAAATGTTCAATTTTTCCGTAGTCTTTCATGGACTTTTTTCGCTTTGTTTTACCATTGTTCAATTGATTACAGTCCCGGCAACCGGTTTGATAGATTACTTTGGACATCCGAGAGGGGTCCAAGCGATCCTTTTATGCAAAGAGAGATTTGATAACGCGAGTGCTCTGCAACATGATCTTCAACTTTCCGCGCAAGGATAGAACGTGGATACAAATTGAACGGACTAAGACGCTTAGTGAATTAGTTGCTGTAAAGACCTTAGTCAGGTAACAGGATTATGACATCGTTTTCTAAACTGTAGGAGCAGAGCTGTTTTGCTAATTTATTTTTATTTTATTTTTTTCTGTTCAAAAAACATCGTTTCAGTTGGGCGTGAGAACACCCTAGGGATATCCATTTTGCAGCAGAAGCTTTCCAAGATCTAATTATAACTCAACTCTGTACTGAGCCAAAAGCATCAAATTTAACATATCGGAGTATTTAAGCAATGAAATTCACTATATTTCATTTGAAAGGGCACAAGATGCACTTTCCACAACAAAAATGGGTTGCCTTCATGGAAGGTACTAAAACTTTTACAAACATTTTAATCAGAAGAACTTAGCAAACAAGGTTAATATTTTAATATTTTAATAGCTATGACAGCTAGGTGAAGAAACTGGCAGGTGTTCCCTGAAATAAATTGACTTGGTACCATCTTCATGAAAGCCACCTGACTTAACAACATTTAAAGTTTCTTTAGTGGCTCGTGGACTTAAATCATCAAGCAGTAAAATTACTAGGTTTGTAAAGCTCCGTTTTGCATGACGTAAAAAAAATGTTGAATATGACAATATAGCCAATCATGAAAAGGCTTAGAATAAACTAATTTTGTTCCGTTCAAGACAAACGTCACTACTTATCTTTCTTGCGGTTAGCATCAAACAAAGTAAGTTCTATCATTTGCTTTTTAAGTGACAGTGTTATGCAAATATCAGCTAGCCATTCGCCTCTCATGTATTGCAGACCAGGAGTCAGTAAACGAAATAATCCACGTTTGATATGTCAATATTCTAACATGGTTCCCATGAAGGCTTTCGGGTAAAAATTGTTAATTTTTTTAAGTTTCTTTTGTCTCTCAATTCCCAAAAGAGACTTGGATACGAAGAAAACAAACCAGATATAGAGGTTTGTCCTGAAAGCTTCGGAGCCATGTTAGGATATTGATATATCGAAAGTGGCCTATTCAGACAAGAAATCTGCGATGTCATTGGGTTGACAAAATTATCAAAAGGCACGTACCACGCTGTTTCCGAGTCATAAAACAAAACCAAAAAAAGTCAGATGTGGTTGGCAGCTCTACCCCCCCCCCCCCCCTGCCCCTTCCCAAACACACAAACACACTCCCCTACCTGTCACCCTCAGATAGATGGTAACACCCAGAAATCATTGCATAAGGATCAGCAGTTATTTTGTAAACAAAAATGGAAAACAGATTATTTACATGCTGTTGACTTCAATGTGGGGTCGATTGCAAAAGCGATTAAGAAGCCTCAAACGTCACGGAATATTCTATATTGCGCGACTACCAGCACAAGACAAGCGGAGCTAGGAAAAGCTTGACTTAAGAGCCAGCTCAGCACGATTTTGATTATTTCAATGGAGAGAATAGCTTCTATAGTAACGTCATCGTCTTGGGCTGCATGTGGTTCCGCAGATTTCACTTATGAAAGATTAGATCTCGAACCCAACTTCCCGTGGCATTTCAGTTTCTTACGTAAAGAGATTTTTCAGAACAGTTGCAGGACATTTTAGTTTAAAAAAGGTATCGGTCGATACGTTCCTCAATTCAAGCCAAAGACTCGCAATGGTAATCTGAGACACCAATTACAAGTCACGCCACTCCTCATTTTTTGCGCGAAACGCAAACGAAAATCCTTCGAGCGAGAGCGGACAGTTTGACAATTTTTTATCGTAAAAAAAAAATAAGGTCAATTTTTTTATTCGACTGTCCTGTTATTGACAATGAATTTCGTCATTATATTGTCAAGGTAGTCTGTGGATCCACTCAGCTATCGCCTCGTGGATCCACAGCTACTTTGAAAATGTTATGGCGAAATTCATGATCAATAACAGGACAGACGCACGAAAAACTGTCATCAATTTGTTAAGTGATTATGAACTATTAAGATCCACAATGCAACAGGCACATCGAAAAGGTTACTAAATATGTAGATCTTAGAAAATGGTTATGGTAAAACAGTAACCACAAACAATTCTTTTTTTTTTTTTTTTATTAGAATTTGTCGATAGCACCAGATAACTACCTATGTGTATTTGCAATTGTCTCTTTTGCAGCTCCAGCTACTACAACATCTCCAACAACTGAAGGTAACTGACATGGCTTTGAGTAACAGGAATATACGATAAAAAAATAAGCAAGTAATATTTGATAGAATCACAAATTAGAAAATAAATTGAACTAGTTCTTACAATCCACAAGCAAAGACCAGTTTATTCCAAAACCGTATCATGCATTCTTCTTGTCAAGGCATATTTGTGTAGCTTAATTACATTTCAAGGTTTACAGAAAAACTGAAACATTCATGGATATTAACTGTTCAATTACACAATGCAACAGGCATATCGAATAGTTTATTAAATGTAGATCTCCGAAAATGGTTATGGCAAAATAGGAATCACAACGTTACAAGCCGTCGATATCACCAAATAATTATCCACTTATATACTTGTAATTGTCTCTTTTGCAGTTCTAACTACCACAACTACGACAACTGAAGGTAACTTGCACGGCTTTGAGTAACAGGAATATATGAGAAAAAATCGAGCAAGTAATATTTGATATCATCACACTGTACACATACTTTATTGCAACTGCCTACAAGGTTTTTTCAGTTACAAGACTAGTTAACTATCATTCTAAACTAACTAAAAAAAATAACCAAATAACTAAGGTAACAAATATGCATTAAAAACTTAGTGAAATGCAATGGATTAGATTTACTTTTTACAAATTCATCGATTGATCAAAAAAGAGTAGGTAAACAATTATTTCCTTAAAAACTTTTACACGATAGGTGAAGGACCGCTGTCCGGTGGTTCGACGACACCTTGAAATGTTAAGTTGACCGCGTTGGTTAGTATTTCAGGTGTGAATTTGTGAACGCAGAGTAAATTTTTCGATTAAACAGTCAGGGAAGAGTTTTATTAACACATTTAAAGATCATTACGGCATTGTTCAAGCAAAGTCTGTCATTAACAGGCATACAATTCGTTGATACAGTGTGCAGAGTAACTGTGCAAGTGTGATTTCCATTGTATCAAATAAAAACAAGTGAAGAGGAAATAGAAAACATCAAGAAAATGAAAACAATAGTAAGGCAGGCGAAACTTAAATGAAATCTTTCAATTTATTTTCGAAATCTTCTACTTGTTTGTTTTTGGAGCGATTTGCTTGAGTGACTCAACTCTCCCTAACCTTTTCGCCATGAAATTTATATGAACATTGGATCGGAGAATAACAATAATTTAGAGTGGGAAAGTCATCAACAAATGTACACAATGTTTGCTGAAAGTAGCCCCACATTGCATCTCAGGAATACCTTCCAAGTGGGAGGGCGTGACCCCTTCCCATACTCTCCCTAAAAGATGTGCAGTGCGCGTCTTGTTTTTCACGCAAACCTTGGCCGCGTACTTTCTGGATGGAAGCTGCTACTCAAAAAAACTGACAACCCCGCGGTACTCAGTTGTTGATGTTGTTATGTATTTAAACAGGCTTAGTCATTACAGCAGCAAAACCACTTGACACTACCTGTACAAGTACACTTGACATGCGTAAGCAGTGCCGAGTTCAGGGAGTTAAAACTCACATGGGACATTGCACAAACTAGGGCTAAATTGAGAAATTGTTGTTGTATTATGTCCCATTAGGACTAAGAGCTAAATAGATAATTATTGTTAGAGAATAACATAAGTAAGTAAACAGTATTCTGCCATACATTTCCCACTTAAAAACTGTAACGACTTGTCTACCTTCTCACTTGTAGTAATTCAACTCCCAGATATTGACATTTGAAAACAGCATTCCCACCGAAAGGAATATAACTAAGCATAAGACCCCAAGTACACATTGCGGACCTATTTTTCTTCAGCGTGGCGAACGAAAATGTTATACCCAAACCTATGCCTAAGGGTGAACCCATGGCTGCAACGTCAATATGATCGTAGCATTGGCTATTAAATATAAAATGGCTCTTCTTAGTGGCAAACCCCAATATAATCTGTAAAACAGACCGAGGTATAATTTCGAATTCGGCGGATCAAGAAGAGAACATAACTCGACGATACGAATTGTATTGTATCATCAAGTGGGAAATTTGTAAGTAGAAAAGTGGCACCCAAAGAGTGCATTATTTCGTTTGGTGCGGTCTGTAAAACTAAATGAGTCTTTAACCGTGTGTTGGTCACAACAACACAGCCACGTATTTATACCACTGGAAAAAACATGACAATACAACTCTCTTATCATATTGTTTTCTGGAAATTTTCGTTACAAATCCCAAACTAATGCTACCTCAATTTCTTTACGCTTAGATTGTGATGTGAATTGTTCATTAACGTTTTTGATGAGCCAGCGAAAGCTGACGTGCCACAATGTAACATCGCTCGGAGATCTTGATAGATGCGGGCCTAAAACTACTAAATTCATGTAAGAATATCTCGTGAGAAATTTATGGATTTTTTATGCGTCCTTATGTCTTTGGTGAACCTATTTAATCTGTGCCTTTTTGTAGTTTTTGGGAACGGGGGAAGGAGCGGAGGTCGCCTCCTTGTGAAAAGTGTATGGTTTTGTTTTTACCTGTTGATTATGACGTCCAAACTTTCAAGTGTTCCATAATTCAGGAAATGATCAAAACTGAATTAAACACTTTTTTTATTGAATAACTGCACTTTCTACGCCTTTCTACTCCCACCCATATCAATCCTATGACCTATTCTTTGTGTTAATCCATAGATTATTCTAAAACACCCTCATGAGGCTCAGTAGTTGGGCTATGAAGTAGAAAAATGCCCTATTTATGGATTTTTCTGTTTAACTTTGTTTCCAGTACAATTTCATCGAGTAACTTGACATATCTTCCTGCTGGAATATTTCCTAACTTTGACCTATGGATCCTGTAAGTCTAAATTAGGCCTGGTTTATACGTCGCACTTCAGCCGTGTTGAATTCACATTCAGTTAAGTGCGGCAGAAATTCGACTGTTGATTCATACGCCGCGCTTGTGTCGCGCTTATTTAAGAATTAATCCTGGAGCGAATGTTGGTGAGCCAAAAATATTGTAAACGTGGAGTATTCAATATGGCGAACGAAGATGCTGAGCGACAAAGGACTTTAATTTTGCGAAAATTGTCAATGGAACGGGAAAGAGAAGGCTAATTATGTAGCAATATGTGTTG
>NW_028301552.1:13052500-13085000 GCF_042242905.1 Orbicella faveolata
AAATGCTTCTTTCTTCCACTGTAACACGAGGGAATTGGCAATGTCAGGCTTGTTTGCTGTGACACTGAAAAGCTTGTTCCCTGACTTCACAGTACGGGCAGGAAGTATGTTCTTGTACTGTTCACCGTCAGAGGTTGACACTCTTTAAAATCTTTCGACATTCTTGATAGATAACTCGCGATACATGTCGAACACTTCGTCCACGTTCCCCTTGCCGGTGTTCATTACCAACTCTAACACTCTCTTAGCGACCACATGAGACATACCTCCAGAGGGTCGAGATATTCAACTTCTGCAAGACCACCATTCCAGGTATACTGAAAATACTGGAGCGTTCTCTGGGTATTTCTCGGTGACTGTGATGCGTCACTCTAGCTGTTAGGAGAGTTTTGCCTCTGTCGGGAGGCTTTGCGCAGTTGTTTTTCGTGGGAGTCCTCAAGGATCGGCAATAGACCGACAAGTGCCATCAGAGCAAGTACAGCACGATTCATACGAGGAGGAAGTACTACAACCTAGTCGCGAACCATATGCACAGCCTACAGATCCTTAAAAGACTTCAGCTTGGCTTTCTTCAATGGATCTAAGTAAACTGAGGCGGGATTAGATGAGCAACGGTCGTTACAAAGTCAGTCACTGCCTTCTTTACCTTGCTCTTGGCCTGCAATAAGTCATCACTTACTTCTGTTGTCGCTTTGATACCCCGGCGTGGACAAGCTCGTTACTGCTACATCTTGTTTCCATGGCTAGGTGATAACATCCTTGAGCTGATCCACCAGCTTTCCTACAGCTTTGACGTCTTCTTTGATGCGTGCTGGAGCCAACTCCTTATGGATGTAGGTCTGTGATGAAGTAATAGCTCAATACTCGTGAAGAAGCTTCCTGGGCTAACCTAGAACCCTAACAACCACATACAATGCATTCATCCACCGTTGATCAGATCATGGTATAGAGGAAACACGTTTGTACTTTCGTTTGTGAGACCGCATGTTTGTGAACTGGGGCTGGATGAAGGAAACAGATAAATGTTTTTGAGGGCTTTGTTTCAACAGGCTTGCAATTTATATAAATGTTTTATCTACTTGCCCTCTTTTCATGAAATAATTTTGAGAACCGTACCCCACAATGTTTTTGCAATGATTGTAAGTGCAAAATGATCATATTGTGACCAATAATCAGGCGTTTTGAAGTCACTTATGACGTCATATGCTGTTAATTCAAGCACTAGAACAAATGGACATCTTGTTTGTAGTTCCGATACGTTTAAGATTTACATTTGAAACACTACTCGCTCACATTAATGGGTACAAACCATTTTTAAGCGGTTTTTTGGCGGCAAAAGAAGGGTATGTGAGGCAAAATTTAAAATTGGATTTACAAAGTGAAAGCTACCTTTCTTTCCTTGCTATCATACATTATTATGATGTTTAATAGTCGAAGATTAAGATAAGACATGTTTCGGCTGTTCCCCTCAAGTGAGCCATAAATCCAAATTTTCGGCTCTCAGCTGATGAACTATAATTTTCGAAGTACCGCGTCGGGATCTCGGACTTGGTATAGTTATCTTAACGATGGAAAAATTTAAAAAGAAAATCTATAAGAGCGTTTTCGAGAAAATTGCAAGTGAAGTTTCAAGGGGTCAAAATTAAACAAAAACAAAACAGTTTACAATGTTATTGAAAACTATGTTCACAAGACTCGACTAAATGGCATTTTAGTCTTAGATGAATCATATAACAACTTATTATCTTGAGTGAACGCCTTGCTTGATTTTCAGAAACACTGGCTTGAATATCAAGTGGTTTAAGATTTTATTTCATTTTTTTTTTTTTAACATCGGACCTAAAATTATTAAATTGGTCGGCAATTAAAACACACTAGGTGATTTTTTTTTTAAACTTGACGCTCAAAAAGATCAATCAGTATTAAATGAATCATGGACTCTCGAATTCATTGAAACATTTTAAGCCGACTAATTTATAGCCTCAACTTAGCAAAATATTGAGCTGTTTTAACGCTAGTGGTTTATTGTTTTCATGTACATTTTTTATAGTCTCAAATCGGTATGCCATTGTATATTTCAGAATATCCTAAATTCATTAAACGCGTGTTTGTTTTCCGACGATTACCCGGAAGCATGCTAAAATCTGCCGAGCCAACATCAAAATAGAATTGAAACCTTTGTTACACTTTCACTCACCTCGCGGTAACGCGGCCATGATAAAGGAAGTAAAGCCGCCGCGCTAACTACGTTTCTACGGCCACTCAGATGGGGGAGATAAGGTGAACGTCACTAAGGCACATGCAAATTTTCGATATATCTATTTAACAAATAGATTCCATGATGCCTCGAGTCTGTTAGTATAAATCTATTAGCGTTCTATCACGAATGTCGTTCTCTGATTGGCTACGCTACTCACTATCTATTCTGTGATAGATGGTGAGTAGCGTAGCAATGTTCCCTTGTTAACAAAATTATGGCCGCTTCTTGGATGTGCGAGGCAAAGCGGCCTCGAAGTACTGCATAGAACAAAACATAATTTAATAAAGCGTGCAACTAAAGGGAGCCGTGGGAATAGCACTTCACAGACCCGATGTTTGTGAGGCTATTCGCACCAGTCCCTTACTAAGCGAGTACAGATAAGAACTCTGCATCTTATTTCAGCTCAGTTCGCGTAAGAAACCTATGGCTGTTAGCTTGCTTCTACACGCTGCCGCCCTTCTCGTTTCCCGTCCCTCCCTTTCCCTATTCTCTTACACTTCCAACTCACTCCAGCGCGGTCGCATTTCTCCATCTCTTATTCAGCGAGCGTCAAAGGGACTGTCGCGAATACTATGCTAACTGATAGTCCAAGATTCATTCTGGAGCCGCTAAGTCGACTGGAAACGTTGCCAGGATAGATACTCATGACCACAGAACGATGTTAAAATAACGCAATGTAAAATCAGTAATTATTCTTCCCAGCCGTAACGTCTTGAGGTTTTCTTTATTAATTATTCTGTCATTGTATATTTGAACAGAGATTTGGCCTCAAACGGTATTAAACATCTATCTCCAGGCGTGTTTTCCACTCTTCCAAACTTGCTCAATCTGTGAGTGAAACGTAGTATACTGACATAAAGAAAAAACAATAATGATAAAAATGTTGGTTATCATCATTTCTGTCGTTAAGGCGGGGTTCCACTGTAATGACCCGTCTCAATATATCTACAGTTTGTGCAATTCACGTACACATCATCTTGTACATAGCAACTAGAACAATTTTGTGAAAATGCCTGCTTGTTGTTCCCAAGTGATAGTCCAATATTAATTCTCTGTGCCGCTGAGCGGACTGGAAATGTTACAATGGTCGGTACTCTCGAACAATGAACGATGTTGAAATAATGCAATGCCAGTAAAAACTTTCCAGTAATTATTCTTTCACACACCGCATTGTATCATTAAACAGATTTTTGGACTCCGTATCAACATTATTTTTCTTTGTACCCTAATTTTTCCACATTGTTTTCTTTTGTTTAAACATTTTCCGTCAGTTATGAGGTTCACTTTGTTGTTCTCTTATTTGTCACTGTCTTCTGTTACCGAATGAGATAAATCAGTATTTAAAGGAATGCAAGATGGTAGATTGAAGACGGGTTAAGTCTACATATATCTTTCATCATAATGGCGTCTTTGCGTTTGTTAACGAAAACCAAAATGTCGGTAAACGTCGCCATTGTCTTCATCGTCTTCTATTGTTGGAAGACAACGTTACCATAGTCTTCTATTAAAAGTGAAGAATGATCATCGTAGTAAATTTTCCAATTTAAGCAATTGGAAAGAAGAAGCCTAAAAAAAAATCAGGGCTTCAACGGGATTCGAACCCGTGACCTCCGCGATACCGGTGCGATGCTCTACCAACTGAGCTACGAAGCCACACATTAGGAGCGAGGTCAATTAATTGAGTTCATATCTTCCCGTGAGGGAAATTGGAAAATTTACTGCGATCATCATTCTTCACTTTCATCTACAACCGCAGTTCAAATATGAATTATTTCATATATACTTCACATCATAGTCTTCTATTGCTGGGAAGCTTTCCTGGCTATAAGTTCAAACAATCTGGAAATATTGATGAAAGACAGGTTAAGCCAATAAAATGGAATAAATACAGTGGAATCCCGTTAATACGGTCACCGAGGGGCCAGGAAAATTTAGTCGTATCAATGGTAGGGTTAAATTTCATGACTGGTCTAAATTGAGTGACGTCGTAACCAATATATCACAATTGCGCTTCCAAACAATTGTTTTTTGATAAGCACCCGGAAGTCGGGTATAATTTCGAAAAAGAAAATGAAACTTCAATCAGTATATACAATATTAGCAATGGAAAGAGTAACATAAATGGTTTAAGCGGCCGTGTAAACGGAGTAAAATAATAAAGGATTACACAGGTTGGGATTTCAGAATGTGGACGCTGGCTGTATTAAAGGGGTGGCCACATTAACGGGGCTTTCGTACATGATAATAAGCGTTCCGCTGGGACAAAACAAGTGGCCGTAGTAATGAAGTGACCGTGAGACGGGGTTCCAATGTACTGGCCCGTATCGAAGTATCTGCAGTTTGTTGAATTCATAGCATCTTGTACATATCTGGTATGTGGCAATAGAATAAGCCAATAAGTACTTGCAAAATGTTTATTTTTGTGATATCTTGCATGAAGCAAAACAAAAACCACAAACAAACTGTCGAGTGTGCGCAGTACGGACTGGAAATCATCTTTAATTATTCTTATTTTCATCACATATTGTTAAACCATTTACTGCTTATTTTCAATTGGCGTACTTGTACAACTGACGATGGATGATGTTTCATCCGAAACATGTTTTGCTATTTAATAGACTATACAATGTGAATTTCAAATACATTGTGTGGTTTGTGAAAGCATTATCATACTTTGTACTGCTAAGAAGCCTTAGAAAGAAAATAGCAACGAAACAAAGCAAAAATGATTTAATGTAATTAAACAAATCTAACATGTTGTTAGTTATTATCATTACACTGAGATTTATTTAAATTATGTCTTGTTATAGAGACTTATCTTCAAATGCTATTACGTCTCTGCCAGACGGAGTGTTCTCCAATCAGAGATCGTTGACGATAATGTAAGTTAGTCGAAGTCCTCTTCACTACACGGCCGATCTTGCATTGGTTCTCTCGTTATGATGAAGCGAAATATTTGGTGAGAACTCAATTCAAAAGACCATTGCACTTGTGCCTGAAAACGACCCGCAAATCTATGCCTATTGGAAGCATTCTACATTTAACAATTAGACCCGTAGCCCTTACGAGCTACGGGTCAATAGCCCATGATGCGAAGGCATTTTCCGAAGATTTCCAAAGATTTTCTAAAGATAACCGAGGATAACCAAACATTGCCGAAGACTTCCGAAGAAGATCCGAAGATGTTTCGATCACACCCCAACAAGTCTAAATGCAGTTAGGAGGCTCGAAAGGGTTTTTTTGACCGTACGGAGAATGGATACCAAGATACACGCGAGCAACTTACCCACGCTAAAAACGCGCAATACCGCGCCCGACGGCATTCGTGTGCAAGTTGTAAACAAACATGGCTGCCTCGAGCAATTTAAAAATATCAGGTTCCTCTTCTGTTTAAAGTTTCGGATGGAATTGTTGTTTTTAGAACTAAAACGGGGAAATTTACGTTTCAAGCCAGTCAGAAAAAAACTCAAGTGGCACTGAGCTGGCCGAAAAGGGACGAAAAAGATTATTTGAAGAGCGAAAGGAGGACAGCAGAGTCGGCAGCCTCGCATCACGAAAAGCGCGACAATTGCGATCTGTAGGTCACATTTTGTGAGGAAGAGTTGTGTTATAGATATTATCATTACACTTATTCTTCTTTTATTGTGTGTTACCATAGAGACTTGTCTTCAAATGCTATTACATCTCTACCACACTCAGTGTTTGTCAACCAGACGGGTCTGAATAAAGTGTAAGTTATTAGAAGCCCTCTACACAACCAAGTCGATCTAGATCTTGCATTAGTTCTTTTGGGCGGGTCTGTAGCTGTTCAAACACCGTTTGTTATTGGCTCAGAAAACAATACATAAATGATCCAAACAATGCCTCGAAACAATAGAAGCTACAGGTTAGCAGAACTAATGAAAGTTCTTTTAGTCTGTTAATAAGAAATATTGGTGAAACAAAAAGTGTTTTTTTAAAACATCGTATTGTTATTCGTTCCTAACCCAGATGCCCGTTGTTACAGTCGTGGATCACAGCAGAGCTTGTATTGTAATGCACTGGTTATTAATAAATGTGCTACAGCGTATGTTAAAACCATTTGTATGGTCCCAGACAGTACTAATGTTATCAATGAAAATGACTAAGAATTATAAACAATTCAATCAATCAATTAAGCACTCTGAATCAGTCAATTAAAATTAATCAATTTTGACACTGACAGTGTAACCGGCATCATGATTGTTCAGAAAAATAGGAAAGTCATGTTTTAAAAGACAGGAAAATCAATGCTCTTTTGTCGTGTGTTAATAATTTGTTGTTTGGCTTCATGTATGGCTTGTAGCTTTCACTTGAAAGGTCGAAGGTAACATCAAGGAAGTTTACTGCGTTTTTGTTTGCTTCAATTGTTATTTTAAGACCGTTAGATCTGAAAACCGTGACATTGCTGACTTCTTCAATCTCTCTTGGCGTGGCTTTACATTCTGCGATCCCGTCGTCGCGGTAGAGTCCCACTTCATCTTTAAATTTCGGCGCAATGAGAGACAGCATATACACTGCTATCAACTCACAGGTTTCAGCTCCGTCATACAAACCTATTGTTATGTCGAACGTGCTCTTTGAGTTCTTTTTAGTCCATGGTGAGTTTTGATGGTAGAGGGGTGATCCCTTCGCGTGGATGATAATTTGCCGGTCTCGTTGGGCGATCTTTGTAAATCTTGATGCGTAGTTCAATAGTGATGGACAAAATTCACAAACGTCAAAAGTGATAAAAGCGTGCCGAACTCTTTCGGGGACCGCTATAAACCATTCAGTGCCGTTGCTATTGCTTCTCCATAGATTAACCTTGGTTGCTTGGACGATTCTCGAGTTGATACCGTTAAACAGATGTTTACTGATAATGCCAGTTACAGCTTTGTTTGGATTGATGAGTCTAAAGGCCGGGTTGTTGACAAAATCCCGTTTGTGGTCTTTCATAGTCATGAATGAGTCTCAGCGGCATGCGCTGACACATCAATTCCGTCGTCAAGCCCAAGTGTTTTTACGATATGATTGTCTTTAGTGGCTATCGCGTTGGGAACATTGTGGTCGATCTTCTTGTAAGCTGTTGTTACGTTTTTGTTGGGGCGCCTCATATAATCTTCCAGTTCCGTTTTGTAATGGTTGTCTTGTCCGCCGTAACAAAGACGTACTTGTCCTTTCGGATCTCTTTGACGTCTTTTCAGTCCGAGTTTACTCTGGAGGTTGTTTGGATGGTGACAAATATTTATAAGTAAATATAATTCAACACAGTTGTGTATTTAAACAGGCTCTTGTCATCAAACGTCCTGGTCACGGCTATCGTGGTATTTGGCACTCTAACAAATCTGTTTAATCTATAAGTCACATACTGCGTTAACAATCATACATGGTTTTATGGTCATGGCGATAAAATAACCAGCAATTGCCAGTTTTCTTATGACATGTTTTATTCAAAATAACAAATTGCCTACCTTTCTGACGTTTTAGTTTCATCCGATATAAGACCCGCTAATAACTTGATGTTTCACATAGTTTTAACTCAACAGGGTTCTTGAATTTGCAATTGCCGGCTTTCAAAAAAGGCAAAATTACCCGTCTTTATGTGGTTTTTTAGTTCCATCAGATACAAGAACCCCTAAGAACTTGATGTTTACAAAGTTGTAGCGATTTGGAATTGAATTTCCAAGTATTTGCGTTGAGCGACATTAAAAATGAGCAGCCCGAAAAGGATGTTGCGTAGGTAAAACATGCGACTTACCTTTAAATAAGTGATAGCTAACTGAACAGTTCTTACTTTAGACGAAGTATCACTTTCACTGTGTCGAATTCTAAAGAAATAACGTTCCGTTTTAATAGCAAACTTCAATGACGCTCGTATGACAAAAAAAAAAACACACAGACATAAATCTTGGTGCGGTTGTTTACATATCAATCATCTATGATGTCGCAGAATACAGACTGCATTTGTTGAATGGCACTTTCACTGATGGCCGGGGTTACTTTGATGTTAAAAAAAAGAGAAAAGTAACAATCCAATATAGAAAAAAGTAATAAATTTAAAAAAATTAATAAATCTAAAAAGTTGTTAGAAATTAGCAATACATTAATCCTTATTTTGTACCACAGATACTTGTCTTCAAATGCCATTTCATCTTTACCAGATAAAATGTTTTCGTCTTTGCCGCTTATTCTGTAAGTTAGTCAAAGCACACCGCACTACAAACTTTGTATTGTCTCTGTCGCTTTGATAAAACGAATTGAAGCAGTAGGTGAGAACTCGGTTCTACAAGTCAATTATAATCGGTAATTTCACACCTCGCTTTGTCCATTTTGACAGAGATATGTCGTCAAACGCCATTAAATCTCTACCAGTCGGAGTCTTTACTAATGCTATGACTGTGGGAACTTTAATTTCATTGTAAGTAAAACTGACACAGAACAATAGGCAGAGGGAAGCAACAGATCTGTTCCTCAGCAGATTTCTTCCTGGCTGGGGAACCCATGGCTAATCACCATCATTGATTAAACCGAACAGGGGCAACCAACGGATCATATCGGCCTTCTTCCCTTGACAAAGGCATTCTGATTGTAATGAATATCAGAAAGCACCTTTCCCAGCCGCTTTGCCAAAGAGTTTGAACCTAATTTCGCATCAACATCTTTTCCGTTCTTTTCGATTAAAGTAATGATAGCTTGTTTCTTGGAGTTTGAAAGCTCACCACGGTCGAAGGCGTCGTTTAGCTGTCAACTAATAATTTTGCAAACGAGGGCCAATAGGCAAAATAAAATTCAGTAGTTAAGCCGTGGTTTCCAGGGGATTTATTTTTCTGAAAGGACTAACATTCACTGTATCCTAATTTACCTTCACAAACGCTCTTCGAGGCTTCTTTTAACAATAAGTTTGGAACTTTAAGAGTACCTTGGAGAGAAAGAACACCCAATAAAACAGTGCGGCAAAAGAAAAACAAAAAAGAAAACATAAACAAGCTGTAAAAACTTACAAAGAAACGTCAACTAAAAGAGCAGGAAGATATTAATCTTAAATGCTGCCCTTGTAAGATTGAAACTTAATAGCTGAGTAGGAAAAAAAGGCTCTTACACTCAAGAGATCCGCTACTTATTAAAGTTTCATAATTGAGAGTAACTGCAGTCTTGCCTAAGTTAATGTTCCCAAATTTGACACCGTTCTTACAAGCATTTTTACAATTTACTTAACAAATACATTATAAATTGAAATAAACTTTCCATCAATGCAGAGCTTATCTGGCTCTACTTTACTAAAGGATACTCTTTGCCCCCGTTAGCACTCTTTCCCAATCTGTGAAGTGCAAGAAACGAGCGTAGATTGGCCTGGGCTTTCCAGCAACCAATTTTCCAATCCGGTGGACCCGTTGGATTTCAATATTTCTTTACGAAACTTCACTGCCAATAACGTTTTCCATGAATTTCATGAACTGAGGTCCTTTGTGTCGATCAGCAGCCTCCGCCTCTTCTGAAGCTCTCATTTCCCTCTCCGTGATACCAAAAACTTCAAATTTTCTCTTCGGTTGTATGACTCCAAATAAAGGCGTTTCACGTGCAGGCTTTCCATTTGCTTGTTCTTCCCTTCCATTTCACTTTGCATCTTCGCAGTCCCCTTCATCGTTCAAACACGATAAACCCTATTGAACCATTTATCTTCGTTTCCACCGATTCTTCCTTCGCCAATCTACCTGATAAGTCTTTCAACGTTGTCTCAATGATCTCTAGTTTCTGCAATTTTGTTAAAATTTCGTTAAGCTTGGTCTGAACCTCGCCAGCCATACACGGGGCCCGTGCTAATTCGTCTTGTTTGTTCAGTTCCAAGTAGCCAGCGCCCCGCAAGTTTTCACGCCTTTCAAGGTCTTCTTCGGACTGCTTAGGCTTCTTTTCTGTCGGCGACGAACCAAAACTCCTTTTCGAGGTTGTACGCTTAGCTGCTGAGGAGATATCTTCCATACACCAGCAGCATGGTTAATTTATTTCTACTAGTGCGGAGCTCTAAATAAGAACACGTCTACTTGCCACACACGTCAGCCCCAGTCTCCAGCGCGTTAAGGTACCTTTCCGAAAATCAAAGCTGATATTCTTCGAAATGTTTATAAATCTGAAAACAACAGACGTTATATTTCTCATATAACGGAAGTTCGGGGTTCACTTAAAAAATTCGGAAGACCCGGCATTTAAGGCCGAAATGATCCGTTGGTTGCCCCTGTTAGAATGGACAAAAATGCCTTAAGATTCAAGTTTCCCTAGAGTGGCCAAACAGACATAACTTTTAAAGCGTAGCTTAAAATTCACTGACAAAACTTTCCTTTAAGAGCACTCCAGACAGAGTAAAACAGTATAAAAAACCAACAAGGTGACAAAATTAACGCAATGTTAAAAAAAAGACAAAAATCTACACACTTCATTTTTTTTGTGTCTTATTACAGTTAATTAAGAATTTAAAAGCCTGTGTTTTAAAAGTTCTTACAGTATTGTAGATGTGGAGTTCAAGTGTTTAAGAAGGCCGTTGCATTCCTTTCCCGATCCAGTCATGGATTGTAAAGGGAACAGATATAAATTTGCCAGCAACTAGAAAAATCGTTTTCAAAATAAGAAATGCTTATTTATTGTTCCTTCGAGGCCAAGATAGTCCCAGCTAACTTCTATGTGCCACGGAAAGGGATGAAAACTTTGCAAAGGTTGACACTTGTGAAAACCGAACAATGCTGAAATAAGTAATATATTAAACGCGAAAGACCGTGCTTGACGGCACATTTCCATATTTCCAAATACCGACGCGACGATACCACGCGCTGCGGAGTATTTTTGAAGAACCTCGAGGTGTTTGGAAATGTGGTCGAACACAGTCTTGAGTGTTTGATATATGTTCTCAATCGAAACTAAAACTAAGGAGGGACTGGAGAGCTAAAATCGTAAAAATCTATGTTAATTAAGATCAGATATCCAAACACCGTCACGGTCATGACGTCCTTTGTTTAAACTCAATGAATTATTAATGTATTTGAGAATTCACCGTAAAAAACTTCTCATTGTAAATTTGAACAGAAATTTGTCTTCAAACGCTCTCACATCTCTACCCGCTGGCGTGTTTACCAATTTGACAGCACTGCATCAGCTGTGAGTGAAACGTAGCACACTGCACTTAACACCTTTCCTCGGTGATATAAAAATCGTAAAGTGAAAATTAAAAGATCTCTTGTCAAGACTGTTTTTTGTCTTGTCTTGTGGCGTGGAATTTACAGCTTACTATAGTATTAACCTAATCTCCCTATTTATAGCTACTATAGTAGTTTGCATTTTCGTCCACGGAGGCCGCGCTCCTTTTGGTCAGCACCAAGAATCGCGACCTCTGGCCGGTTCCGATTTTTTGAGCACGCGCAGAAAATTCGTTTCGTACTCTCGGCCAATCAGATTTGTCAGACTTGACTCTGAACATGCGCAGAGTGATAGGAAGTCCGTAAATCGCGGACTTCCGCTGTTGGACCTTCCCAGAGGTCGCGATTCTTAGTGCTGACTAAAAGGAGCGAGGCCTCTGGGGAAGAGAATGAGCAGTTTAGCGCTATAGTAGCAGATGAGCACACATGTTGTGCTTTAAGCATGGGCAGTGATAGTTTGTTCGGAAGTTCCGAAAGTATCAAAAGTATCTTTGGCTTGCATTTTTATTTTACAGTGTCGATGTCAGCGAGGCTCGCTGACTTCGACACTGTAACACTCCAATGTGTGGAATCCTCGCACCGGACACTTAGTTGCCAATACCAAATAACTGTCGACAACAAAATGTCTACACTGTGGAGGCCCTAAGGGAATAGTTGGCTGAATACTCGTTAAAATAATGAAAATTCATGACGAAAGTATCCAGATGCAAGCTCCGAAACTAAATAAATTGTCTTCCGACGTCAAACGATCTTTGTCCTTGGTTCTAGCTGCTTTTTCACCTTCTCGCCACTTTAACACGCCGTGCCAATCAGAAACCCCGTTTATGGGTTCTATCGGCATATGTTCTTTCCGCACCGCGCACGTTCCTCTACAGCAAATTATTTGTCTTCGCCTCAATTTGCGGAAAACTGTTATCCGTATTGTCACTCTTCGTAAAGCAGGCTATATTAAACATCTTTTATCAGGAGCCATAATCGCGGACGGAGACCGTAAGTTTTGGGATCCTCGCGCACCCATGATATGGGACAATTTTTCTATTTTTAGAACAAATTGCGCCATCCTGACGTCATATATCCGCGCGGATTCACGCACATGTCGGGGGCTCTCGCGTGGATGTTGTCACGTTGCCTGATCAAATGGTGGGAGTGGCGAGATTCTCTTGCAGATTTTTCACACAGCGATGGCAGGGAATAAGAATCAGGGCTCTTATATGTAGTTTTATACTCTGAGCTAATGGAAAGGGTGAGTTTTTTAGGGTCGAAAACAAGACTTCAATTTGGCGCTGTGAATCAATAACAAGATCTGCTCGCGCTATAGCACGAAAACTCTCTACTCTGGTATCGAGTTAATTTGATAGTTTCTCAAACGATGGTTAATCATATCCAAAACCGGTTTTTGATGGTTCCTTTTTGTTTCTGCTTGGTCGGCGAGTTTGCAAAAGTTTTTAATAATAATAATACTTTATTCAAATACAGAGTACAAAGAGTATTTGAAAAGGAAGACCATGAGGTTATCCCTATTTAGGTCACCTAACTAAAATTACAATCTAGAATTTAAAATTTTAAAATATCTATTACGTAAATAATTAACAATTTAAAATTTAAAAAATTGAAATATCTGCTAAGTAAACAATTGACAATCTAAAATTTAAAGATTTGAAATATCTATTATGTAAATAATTAACAGTCCAAAATTTAAAATCTAAAATATCTATGATATCTGTAATATTAGGTACTGTGGCAAATAATTAATGAATATTCATCCACTTTTTAAGGCTTGAGAGGAAGCTCATTTGCATAGTGCAGCGCGTGCATTTTCGAGTTCGAGTCGGTGTTTTCAGTTGTCAACAAATCTTGACAAAGATTTCTTTCGTTATCTTTTGTGATGAGATGACATATTTTCAGCTAAGCTTTTAATATGTTCTCAAGCATTTATCAACCTTAAACATATCTAAATACTATAGAGATATTGTGTGAGTTCGGTGTACGTTTTCACACGAAAGTTGTCGTGTTTACTGACTGTACAAAACAAGCATCTCCGGGCGCCCTAATTCATCGACAACAGACTATTTATTGGATTTTTACACAAACAAAACTGAGCAGTATCTACAAACGTAAACTTATTGGGCCTTGATAAAACATTAAGCATTGCTTACAAATTAAATCAGGTGAAACTCAAACTTGCATTTTTTTTTTTTTTTTTTTTTTTTTTTTTTCACTTTTCGGTCGTGATTGACCGGCGAATCAGTTCCTCACAAGCGTGTGGAAAGAGGAGCTAAGAAACTTTGAAGTCCTGAAACTCTGCTATGTCTAAATATATCCAACTAGTTGTTTGCTGTGTTATGAAAAAGCTGTTAATCTTCAACATATGTGAAATTTAGAGTGGAGTAATGTACAGCTCTTGTAAAAGAAGCAGCGGAACACAACTTGGTCAGTGATATAAGCTTAAAGCGGGACGTACCTAAATTCGACACTGTCTTACTTCACTCAAACTGGAGCAGGCTACGACGAAAATACTTAAGCAAAATTCCAACAGACATTGTGGACCAAAAGCATAAAAAATTTCGGACGCCATTTCCCCCGCGCGACATCCGCAAAAATCCTGGCAGCATGTACGCGCGTGTGCCGCAGGTGATGGCGCAATTTGTTCTAAAAATAGAATTATTGTCCCATATCATGGGGACAACAACCCCAATACTTGAAATGGCGCACGCTTACGGTCTCCGTCCCCGATTATGGCTCCTGCTTTTATGTAGTTTGTTTACCTAAACTTCATTAGTGTCTAAAGTTTTTGAAAATCAATCTTACATCTTTATCTTTTTGTAGAGATCTTTCTTACAACAAAATTGAGTATTTGCCAAAAGGCGTGTTCTTTAGTACACCAGCTCTCAAATTCGTGTAAGTATCTTTGGCTTGGCATGTTTTTTTTTTTTGTTTTTTTTTTTTCTTTAAGACAGCATAATAAATTTTTAACTAACATGTCTTTATTACTCAGAATTATATTGAATGATACTTTTATTAAAATTCAATACCGAAAAACCGTTTCACTCAGATCTTGATCAGGAAATCATGACCATTATTTCAGTCTGCAAAAAGAGGTCTGAAGACCCTTGGTCATGACTAATAAGCAAAAACTGTCCACTAACCTTCAATACTTGTTTGTCAGGATGCTGCAAAGAAACGTGATAAACTCCATAACCAATGAAACATTTGCAAGGACCGCTGACATTAATTTTCTGTACGTATTATAAATGAAGCAGGTCACGTTTTGATGTCTTCTATATATTACGAGGAATGAGTTCTTCCCTACTGGCACCCTATTTGCATGTAGATATGTAGATATGTTTTGAGCAAATAAAGTAGTTATAAAAACAAATACATAAATTAATTAATTATTATAAGAGTACACAGTCGGAGGACGTCGTAATGGAAATTGTTTGAAACGACATTTTAAGAGTAATGAACAATTGTTCCACGAGTGCACAATGAATATGAGATGATAGCTAGCTGTATGGAGGCGCTAAGCACCGAGTTAGCTACAGTCATCCCACGTTCAACAAGCTTAAAGACAATAGCGTTGCCAAACCTGTGTTCTATTGTACCGGCATACACATGGTTCCCGATATGGCAGAACAACACGGGAACTAAGAACACTAGCATGAACAAAATCAACGGTTTCCGCGTTCACAGACCGCAGAGATATCAATAACACAAATCTTTTCATTCAACGTAGCATTGAAATTTGCAAGGAAAGAAAGCACCCGAAGTTGGTAGCGAATTAAATAATGCTTTATCTTTTATTCAATGGCAAAAAAAATTTACACCGCCGATTGCTGATCAATTTGGGTTGTTAAAAAAGTAGTGCATGAAAAGACTTCTTTTTGGTTAACAAGAAGCTCATCACTGCTCAAACATTACTGCTCAATGCAAGCGTTACGTACCCTGATAACACGATAACACTAACCTTTCAAGCTACCGTGTCACTTAGCAAAAGACAGAGAAACACGCCGTTCATAGCCTTCAAAATGAACAGAGAAATTGTGAATAAATTTCAGAAGCAGCGTTTCTGGAACTAAACTTTATTCGGCCATTAGCAAAACTTTGGAAAGTTATCGTTGAATCACTTTGCCAAGGGCATGAAGTTTGTACTACTCGCAAACTTTTCGTACACTCTGTTACTTTCGTCATGACCGATTCTGCCCACGTTTCCCTGCATGTTCCCTTCAGAGTACTTTTGAAAAAATTAATATCTACACTTCCTGCCTTTCAGTAATAACCCTTTCAATTCATTTCTCACTTAAAATTTTTATAGCGCTAAATGTTTTCGTCGCTCTGTTCTGCGGATTTTGTGTGCGGCGCCGAGTCTGTGCTTTCATTCTTTCAGTCGCTATGATTGGTTCGCTGCGTCATCCCGTGAACTAGATGAGAATGAGCAACTTGATCCCGAAAGTAATTTGTAGATTTAGCCAAGCCTAAAAGCGGAGCCCCTGATTGCAATAACTGACGATAAAGGAAAGAGAGAATTATAATTTCTTGGATCAGAAACTCAAATAATGATCATTTGTGAGCATGTAATTGTTCAGTGTGTGGTTTTGCTATTTTTTTTCCAGTTACATTTTAACAAACTATACCCAACAATCCTAACCAAGATTGGAGAAATTACGTACGCAATATATCAGGGACTTTCCAAGAGACGATTGTACAAGGAATATGTCAAAAGAAAAGTCAACAACGCGCCAGCGGTTAATTTACGCCGAAATTCTGCCTTTGCGAGTACTCCCTCCTTCTTCCCTAGAGAAATAACGTGACTTGAGTCCGCGATCCAATCGGTAAACCAGTAACTGGTCAGCGGTCAACTTTAAAAAACACGCAACCTCGATGAGCTCTAAACCTGAGCCCGCAATATAGTCACGTGATACTGGTCAGCAGATAGCTTGGTGTGACAGCTGTCAATTAACAGTAGCGTGGACGCCCAAAATCAAAGATGTAGCTATGGTAATGTGCTACTCTCTTAGTTTTCAAGGTATTGGCGTACGGACGGACGGACGGACGTACGTACGGACAGTCACGTGACAACCCAAATTTTTCAGATCGATGGGTTACCAAATATTCTAAGGTATGGGGGTCCGCTCGCGCGCCTTCGGCGCGCAGGAGCTCCGCTACAATAAATGTTCCTCTCTATGATATACGTCTTCCATAGCTATTTCATAAAACAGTAGACCACTGTTTCTATGGTTTTACCAGCCCAATAAACCACTTGGGATGCTGGGAGAACACTCTGATAGCTTGCGTGTTTTCTTAATATCCCGCGGGTATCCCGCGAGGGTTCACTGGGCCGGTAAACCTGTAGAGTGTTCTATTGTTTTGATCGTATATTCACGTGTGCCTCAGCAAGTCAAGTTTACTGTCTTACCATAGTTCCCTGGGCGGAAATCAGTTGGCGAATATTCCACATGGAGCCTTCTACAAATTGAATCCACCTGAAAGTTCCTCCAGCCGCCTTTCAGTTGGTTTTAGAGAGGCAGCTCATGTCCTGTGAGTGTCAGTAATCAGTTCACTTTATTTAACTTTATTTACAGAAAGAATTCTTAATCGTATCCTAGCCTTAAAGCGTCCATTTATTAGTGGAGTATTTTAGTGATCCTGAAAATGCTTCATCTAAACCGCTAAAGTCTCATGGTTTTCTTTGAAATTGTTATTCTTGTGGTAGAGCCTCTTCTTACGGACACATCGTTCAAGGTTCCATAGCTAAGCTTCACATGATCCTAATATTAAGTAAAATCGAAATCGCCCGTGAACCAACTAGTGGACACTGCAGAGGACGTAAATCTTTTGTACCTGTTAACATGCAACCTATCTTCTCATTTAATGTTTTCTGTTAGCGAGAACTTTTGAACATACTTGTTCACTTTACACTTTTAAAAACAAATTCAAAATAAACGAATTGTAAATTGCTGCATAAAATGACACATTTTATGACAACTTGTGTCCTCTCGTCCCCTCCATATTCCCTTGTAGACAATCTACGCAACTCATACTCCATAACATACTGTATCAAAGATTAGCTAATTGATTCGGGACTGGCCCCAAGTGAAACAGTGTGTTTTGTTTCCCCTAAACCCTAAAGGTTCCCCGAGGCGAAGCCGAAAGGAAGATCCAGGGTGGTAGGGAAACAAAACTCGCTGTTTCCTGCGAAGCCAGCCATTGGGCGTTTTGTTATACCTCCCAACCAAGAGGTTAAGACCACAATCTCTTGTCCCGACTCAAAAAACCAATAAGCTGCGAAAACATTATTTACTTGACACCGGTTGGCACACAAATTTTTCCTCCGTTTCAAGCGGGTGCACGACCTGACCACATGCGAGTCGAACGTTCAAGTTGCTATTGACCCATGATAAGTGTAATAAAAGTATAAAAAGTAGTCTCCTCCAATCGATAAACATATTTGAGTTGTGAGGTACAACAATAATGATTAGTGCAAATGCTGGTGATTTTAGACACGCCTAAGGTTGTGCTAGGGTAGAAAAATCAGGCGGATATTTTGCTACTTGAGATCCGACCATTTAAATCTTATGCTTATTCTATTATTGTTTGCTTACGTTATTTAAGAATGCTCTCAGATAATCCTCTGAAGACAATCGAACCAAAAGCATTCAGATGGGCCAATATCAAAGCGGGAATGCATATGTAAGTTAACTTGTTTGAGGTAATTTCAGCCTTCTGACATGGGACTTTGGAAAATATAAATTCTGCCTGAAGGCAATTTCCTATTCCTGTTTTACCCAAATTCGCTATTAGCCAATCGGAACCTCGTCTCATGCGATATCAAGCCATTGAGCTGAATTTGGGTAAGATGGCATATCAAACTAGTATGGTCTCAAAAATACGAACTTTGGCTCAACCAAACTTGCCTGATAGCCTATATCTTGAGGATGTAAGTTGATGCCAGATCACTGCACCGTTTCTGTTCAGTAGAAAGCATTTTAAATGTCTTCAATTCACTAAAATATTATGCATTTAGCAGGGTATTTTTAAATGCTTTGACTGAATTGTAAAAAATAAATAAATATTAAACTTTAAAAAGTACTGATTTCAAGTTACATCGTAATCGAATAATGGAACTTAGACTTCATGCCATTGAGCTATGGTCGTTTATCGTGTTTTTCAAGCTATCTTTGCTTTTCAAACGATGATTTCAGTTTTAAATGTTTTGTAAAAGGACGGAACCATTGCCAAGGAAATATATGTCCTGGGCCGGGAAGTTATCATGGAGATAAATAAATCATTGAGCCGCTCCTAATAGTCTCTGTGCAATATCTTTGACAGATTTTTGCTCCGGACGCAGCTGAAGATATTCAGTCTAGATTCCTTCATCGGCCACAGTGTCCAGGCTTTTCGAATGTGACGTATTTTCCTTTTTTTGATAGAAATGCTACGTTTTAGAAGAGGTGTGGGAAAAATATAGCCGCTAACTGATACTGAACTTTTATTTTTCTTTTCAGAATGATAAAAAACAGAACAATCACAAAAGTGATATATTTTTCAACTCGGTCAACTCAAGTCACAATACATCTGTCAGTAGATTTTATATTGTTGTCACATGCTGTACTCTCTAAGCATCTGTTGGTAGTTACCTTCAATACATGAATTAAACTCCTCGCTTATTCCGAGGAAGTTTCTTGCCTCTTCTTGGCCCTAACGTTACATGGCTGCCTGTACGTACTCGCTAATCGCTAACCCTCCAACGGAGGAGCAAACTCGTACACATCCCTTGGTATTATAGGCGTGGAGAGTAAGGGAACCTCTCCTCTAGTCATTGTAATGAGAAATTCTTTTACTCTACCAAATGGCATATTTTGGGGAACTTGGCGGGGAATTTAAACGTAAACTGCGCCGTCACCGCGTTTAATAAGACACGGCATCCTTGAAAAGCAGCTTTAGTAATATGAAAGATTTTCATTCTTATAATACTATATTAATTATTAGTTAGTTTAGTTAGGTAGACTTAGATATTATACTTTTAAATTATGCTGAAGGAATATTTTTTGACGTGTATAAATACAGTTACTAACTCAACTCATCATCCACTCCACCCTCGACTCCCTCCGCCCTTCCCCTCCCCCCTTTGTACGTCACAGGGCTAATATAGTGATTTTAACCAAAAACATTCAGCACAAGGGGTGTGTTAAAGGTAAAGCCTCTGAAATAAAGCTTACCGGTACTTTTGCCCTTCTGGAGCCGAAAGGAGCGTGATAAGTGTCCACAGTCAATTGCGCATGATCGGAACACTGTTTGCAGCAAAATGGATTAGGCATTGAGCAGTCTATTAGTTGCAGGCAGTTATTCGCAGGTCACGTGGTGGGCTCTCGGCTAAAGAAAGAATGCATCGAATACTAATAAGAATTGCTATGATTTCCTTTGTAAACTAGCGCGTTATTATCTCCCAGGAATCCGGATGATACACAAGCAGAAGCTATTCGCATCCCTCAACCCTGGAGTGACAGCGGTAAATTACAGACTTCAGCTCTCTTGGCCTCGGGATTCAGAATGTTAGGCCGCAACTATACAGTGGCCAGGTTATTGCCATGTCCCCTTGGAACATTTTCAAATCCTTTCACCCAAGGAACTGGCAGATGCACAAATTGTTCCCCAGGTGAGCTGAAATGTCTACATTAAAGTTTAATTTTAAAAAATATATATTTTATTCATAGCGGAGCTCCGGCGGCCCGAAGGGCCGCCAAGCGGAGCCCCATACTCATACAGGAAGGAAAAGGAAGCCCATGAGTTAATTTTCTCATGGTTATCGTGGCTAGCGGTATTGCTCGTGGGCGCGTACGCACGACGGCGACGACGACGACGGAGTCGCGCAACATGGCGGCCATACTCCAAATAATAGGAGGACAGAGAGACATGCAGCCTTGGTTTACCGTGTACCTTTTTGATATTGGACATCCATGTTATGATCAATTGACACCTGTCAAAACAAGGTAACCGCTGACCAGTATCACGTAACCATATCACGGGCTCAAGTTCACAGCTCATTGAGGTCACCTGTTTTTTGAAGTTGACCGCTGACCAAGCGCTGGTTTTCGATTAGATCGCGGGCTCATGTCTGGTTAACTTGTTTAAAACAGGGCAGGATTGTTCGGAAGCCGGTTAACGCTAACCCAGGATTAAAAGTTAACCGAACTTTTTAACTTTTTCTTCTATACAAATGTTGTTTTGCTGCTTTGTTTTGTGTATATGGTGATTATTAAAGCTCAAAACAGAAGGCCAAACAATATACAGAAAACCTCACCGCAAAGTTACACGAAATCAAAATTCTACCTTTCCATAGGTTAGCTTAATCGGGCTCTGAACAACTCGGCCCAGGAGGTACGCTTTTAGGCTGGCCTAAATCTATATATTAATATCATATCCTTCGACCTTAAGCCCTGGTCAAACAGACTCGCAAGTAATCGCAAGCAGCCGCAAGTTGAACTTGCGTAGAGAGTTGCGTTGGGTGGCTAAACGGATTCGCAAGTTTCCTGGCAAGTACCCGCAAGTCGCAATAAAACCCATTTCAAGGCAAACATATCCTGTAATTCATTGGCTAATAATAGGTTAATGGACACCTCTCGACTTGCGTTGACTTGGGTTGGGTGGCCAAACGGTGAAAAACTTGCGTCGACTTGCGTACAAATTTGATCTCGGCCAAAGTGAGCGCAAGTCATCGCAGGTCAACGCAAGTGCACGCAAGGCCTGGCCAAAGGGAGTCGCAAGTAGACGCAAGTTGAGAACTTGCGTCTACTTACGAGTCCATTTGGCCAGGGCTTTACGTTACACGGACACTTTAACTAGCTAGTAACCAAGACACTAGCCTCAGTCATTTTATTTTTTCAGTTTTGTTGTTCATCATAGCCTGATAATAAACACCCTAAATACCTAGGAGGGGCAGTTAACCATGGATATTGTCTCAGTCATAATTGACTTTTTTCTACGGGTGACTGCCCTGTGCACTATGGCAAAAAACTGTAAGATACATGCAGCTATTGCTGTTGAACGTTTTGGTACAGAATTCAATTAGATTGAGAACAACTCCCTCTGCAGGAGGATTCTACTCTGATGATGTCGGTTACGTTGGAGAAAGTTGCAAGAAATGTCCTGATGGATCTTTTGTCAAATTTGACAAAGCGCCAGGAACATCGAAGCAGGATTGCAAGTCCTGTCCTGAAGGTAACAATCGAACTATCTTTGCTAAAGAAAATCATACATGATTTTGAATATTGCTGAAGGCATGTTCCCCTTAGCGTTACCTAATACGCCATCACTAAGTCTTAAATTACCCATTCGTGGCCTTGAGATATATCCGGACATTTCAATTAAATCTCTCCGAAAGGGGGCGTATGTTTTCCCACTTTTTTCAGGTATTCTCACATTTTAAAAATGGAATTGACTTTTTTAACGCTGAGGCTTTTATCAGCTTGCCTTTAATCCTCTGCCGAAATTTTGATGTTTTAAATTTTACTCCCACGTTAGTTCGCATTGGCCTAGCAAGGGCCGCCTGTTTTGACATGCAGGCTGCGACAAATTTCAGCTTATAATACGAAAAATGATTGGAAAATACCATGCTTTTAGCATTCGTACTTCCTGCTGTAAAAATATTGATAAACCTACCAATTACTACTTTACTCGCCATAGATACAAAGGTGACTTACCAAAATCGACTTTTAAGTCTGACTTTAACCCAAACAGCGTCAATGAATCTCCTAGCTCTCCACAATGTTGATGCCGAATTAAATGTCCCATTTCCTCTGACAGCTGTGCAGGAAGGAAAAGGGATATATCGTAAATAAGACATGTGATGATCGCATTACCGGCCACTCGCATGGCCATTTTCTCAAGAACGCGAACGTTGAAACAAGATGATAAAAGAAAGGCATCTTTAGGTTGCGGTTCGTCATACATACAACTCCCCACTAGTAGGTTCGTAGTAGAGAATAACATGAAAGTCTTCCGGATGCCGAGGGTACTCCCAGAAAAAATTGAGTTGTAGAGTGCGGCTGCTTCCCAAAACCCTTACTCTATTAAGACCAAAATCTGCGATTTTCCCTAATTTTTTTTTATGTCCTCACCAAAAATTCGAAACCCTATTTAAGACCTGACCCTTAGATCAGTACCCTGTTTCAGGCCTGCCTTATAATGAGGTCCCTAGGTCAGACCAATGTTAAAAGCAATGTTTATATGTTTTTATCGGGTAGGATAGCTTCCTGAATAGCTTCCACTAAAAACAGACTCATTTCAAGACCAGAGAGCAAAAACCATAACCTACTGGAGACAAAATGGCCAAAACCGATACACTATTTCTGACGAAAACAGCCCTTTGCAATTTGGGGCTGCACATACCTTTATAGCCCATATAAGGGTGTGCTCCCCGGGGAAAGTTCTTCTTGCATTTGATGATCATTTTGGAGATGTCTATCAATAGGAGAAGGGAATCTGAGATTAAAAATAATGGGATTAAATATATCACGCCTTTTTTTAAGATGAGCCTTGTTACTTTAGACATGATTTCATGGACATCTGAATAAAATACAGAAAGTGTTGGCGTATACGTTCTATCCATCTAGAACAGGTTCACTTATAAAAAAAACAACTGTAGAGGAATTCACTAAAACAATAACTTTCTGCAAAACTTGTCAAAATTCAACAGGAACGGAAACTGATTTCTTCGCTGGACATCGTGCTTGCAAATGTTTGGAAGGATTTTATCGAACACACATGTTTGAGAAATGTCACAAATGCGTAGGAGGACTGACATGCAGAGATGACTACGCTTCTTTAAAATCTGGTTATTGGTGGGAATGGCGGAACAAGACACAGAAAGATCGCTACAGACAGTTCATCGCGAATCTCCTGGCAGTTTTGCCAGCATTAGATGCTTCCAGCGTTCAGTACCCTTTTCCGATCCCAACGCCTTACAGGTGTCCAAGAGAGAAATCTTGCCAGGGCGGTTTGCATTCCCTGTGTGAAACTGGTTACGAAGGTCCACTCTGTGCAGTTTGCAGCTCAGGATACTATAAGCAGTTCCAAACTTGCGTCCAATGTCCTTCAAAGAAGTGGATGGTGGGACAGCTGTCGATCATTGTAGCTATTGCAATTATAATTACTGCAATTTCACTGTGGACTAGCAAGAGAAACAAAAGGAAAGGAGAAAAATATCCCTTAATAGACATGTTCTTTTCCAAACTTAAGATCGTAATTGGCTTCTATCAGGTCACACATGGCTTACTTCAAGCTTTCTCCTACATAAAATGGCCAGGCTCCTTGCAAGTAATTGCGAAATATTCAGAAATACTCCAGTTAGATGTACTTCAGATTGCACCGATAGGCTGCCTAATCACTGGTATTCAAGTCAATGCCTTTAAAAGTTTGCTTGCAATTATGGTAATAAATGCTGCTGCCATAACTGTTTCTGTTGCTGTTTACGAAGTGCGTAAAGCAATAATTTTATGGAATCCCAACCTACAGAACAATGACAAGTCAAGAAAAATGTCAGAAACAAAAGAGTTCGTGGTCAGGAATTTGTTCTTTCTCTTGTACGTGACTTACCTGAGTACGTGCGCCCAGACAGCCAGTGTCCTACCGATAGCCTGCCAGAAACTTTGCCGTGATGATAAAGAAGAATTGTGCCTCAAGTACATGAAAGCGGATTACAGCATAAAATGCCAAGGTACAAGGTACAATCATTGGCTTATTGTAGCGTATATCTCTACTGCTTACATCATTGCACTCCCGGTCTCTTCATTCATTGTGCTTTGGAGGAAGCGAAGAGCAATGGTAGCCGCTATGGACCCCGACGAACTTCAGGGTCCAGGCACCGGCATGGAATTGATCTCAGGATTGCGCTTCCTTTTCGAAAACTACGAACATCGCGCGTGGTATTGGGAATTAGTTGAGACGTCTCGTAAAGTAATCCTCACATCTGGGCTGATTCTTGTAGGAAAAGAGAGCAGGTCCTACATTGGTTTGGCATGGGTCATTGCTGGCATGTACGGGATGCTATTCTCATGGATCAAACCCATACGAGATGTAACCGAGAACAGATTGATGGCGACGTCCCTTGCTGTTACTGTCTTCAACCTTGGTGTTGGAGCTGTGAGTAGAATTCCCGCGGAAAATATATCAGTCTCCATCGACACGGACATGGACGCGGTCTTATTCAAGATTTTGGTACTTGGAGCAAATACTTTGGTTATTGGCCTACTTGTAGGTAAGATAATAGTACTATTAGCACGTGGATCGAACTTAACAGAACATTTACAAATTAGCATGCGTTCTTGCTATTTAGAACGAGGTGAGCTGGGAAGGAGATAAAATAAATTCCATTTTAAAAGCTTTTCAAACGTTAAAGACTTCATGTAATTTGTTTTTATCGTGCTGTTTCTATCCAAGACAGAAATTTCTTCTATTTAGGCGTGTCGTGTTAATTGCATATTTCGAAGGAGCTGGCATGATTGCAATTTTTCTCTGATTTTCATCGGCGTTCATGCAAAACTGGTAGTAGTTACACATATATCGTCTGTCTACTCATAGTTAATAGAGAGGGCTGGTTATGAAGCCCGGCAAACATCGAATAAGCTAGCATACAAAGATCTCAAGATTTAGCACACTCTTTTGTTTTGCGCTCATACATTATGCATGACTTAAGTAACTGAAAACACTTCTCATGATTGGTTGGTTCGTCAGTACGGAGTAAACAACTATTGTGTTTTGTGTACGGTCAAGACCAAAAGAGCGAACAAAAACATGCAACAAATTAAAGTAAACGTTCCCCTCTATTAACTATGGTATACTGCTTGATCCGGGCTCAATTGATTTTTTAGATTGAGAGACCGAAACTTCAAAGTGTTTTAAGCGTGAGTGCGAGACGTTCACACTCTTAGAATTCAAGCCCCAGATTTAGTTGAGAGCTAGAACGAGCTTGAACAGCCTTTTAGCGTGCTTCTTCGAACTGGCTGGGACTGGAAATTCGATTATAACACACTACCCCCTGCCGAGGGTAAATAAAGGTTATATATTTTTTATTTTTTTATGCTATGTTATGATATCCTAGGACAAAATAACTGTTTTTCTGGCGCCAAAACGGGAGTTAGGTAAGGTTTTGTAGCTTTTTGTGGAATTCAGACAATTAAGGAGAAGTTAGGATTAACTTTTTCCCGGAAATTTGTAAGTTACTTCACTGAAATTCAATATCAAGTGACGAGAAGACGTCATGTCTAAAAAAACAGATAAACCAACGAATCGGGACTTCGAGACCCTTAGCCTTGAGAATAATCGAGACTTTGAGACTGCCAGACGCGCATAACCGCTAAAAAGAAGACTGCAAGAACCGTGAAATTCGACTAAAATTTTGCGAGACCCAGATTTTTAAAGGACCATTCGCCACCCCTTCAGTTCCTAGGCCTGGCAAAGTATGAGCAAAATCGATCCTTTTTTTTGACTGTGGGTACATTTTCGAATATTTTTTTCTATTTTTTTCAGACTTTCACTCTCAAGGCATAAATTTCTCTATCTAAATTTAAGAAAAATTGTATACCACACTTGCTACATATATTGAATTTTTTTTAATATTATTTTTCGAATCAATTTTGGAGGGCTCCTGATATATTTAAAATTTAGGCCCTTGATCTGATAGTTTGCGCCATGTAAATCTCATTAAAGGGATGATTGTTTTCAATATATCACAATTCCTTACGTTACATAAATGAGTACTGGAGATTTAATTTCTACCTTGCGTAAGATTAGTCGCAGATTTTCTTTCAGCGTTTTTCAATGTCAGTCGTTGTTAATCTCCAGGCTATTGTAACTCTTATTAAGAAGTATTCAAAATAAAATCACAAGTATTCTATATTGGCGGCGAATGTCCACTAGCCGTGAAGAAACAAATCTTCGTTCTGAGCCTTGGTGAAATGGCACTGAGCACCACTGTTTCAGAATTTATTCAATTTAATTCAATTTTAATTTATATTCTCACAAACATTAATTTTACAGAGGTGTCAGAAAAAAATAGATTACATATAAAAATACGAATTACATATAGAAGATGCTAGATACCACTAATGAAATAATTTACAATTGTGATTAAAAAATAAAGTGTTCAAGAGAGAAAGAAAAGGAGATAAAGGAAGACAAATAGTTTTAATACAAGGTTGACTGCGTGGAGTTTGGGACACCTAAATAGTTTATGGAACTAATCGAATAAGTGCCCCAAAGTAACTAAATTTAACAGAAAGAATACAGTATTAAATAAACAATTTAGGTTAAAAGTATTTCTTCAAGATCTGACTACAAAAAATAATTACATTTGAACTTAAGAACTAGTAATGTTATTATAACTGTCAATAATGTTTTTAAATAGTTTCTTTTTTAAGTTTTTTTATAGTTTTTTTACAGTATATGAAAGTAATCCTTTCCTTAATTCCTTCAGAGAAAGATGTTTATTTTCAGTGTATTATATTACCTATGACGCCTCTTTTGGCTTATGATGTTATGCCAAACTGCTTGATTTCTCGTTTATTTCAGTCCAGTACTTAGTATTCCTGTATGGATACATCAAAGAATGGCGCAAAAATCCACATTGGTCCTTCTCATGCTGTCTGGCTTTGCTTGTTCCTCTCAATGATTTGCAGGGAGAATTGCGTGTATTAGCAGAAGCAAACGTTCTTAAAGGCCAGCTGGAAATCGAACAAGTTGAAAAGCCCAGCATCCTCTCTGCCATGCAAGACAGTGGAGCCATCGATGTCACTCTTGAGGAAGGTGATGATGACAACATGAAGATACAAGAAGAACGTCATCAAGATGCCGTCTACAAGCACACAAGACGTCATCAAGGCACCCAGACAGAAATATGTTTGGTTCCTATCACTGATGTCCTGTTACATGGGCCAATGACCGACTCAAATAGAGAACGGAAGTGAGTAATTAGATCTGGGTGGGTCATCCGGTCAGTATGTGTCAGTCAATCAGTCAGTCTGACAGTTAGGTAGTTCTTCTCGCGCCATAAAAAGATATTACGTGAGGAGAAATACCTGTTCGAATTCCATTGAACCCCAGATCGAGTAGGTTCTTTGCCATTGAGAGACGAATCCAAAGTCTTTGCACGCAGTAACGAAAATGGCAGATTGGACAAAATTTTGTGGACGATATTGACGGATTTGACGAAATTGTATATCTCTGTGGAAGTTTTGTTAATAGTGCAAATCTGACAAAATTTCGCCAAGGTTGTTGACAAAATAATTTCAGAAAGTAGAGATCCCTTGGGCCGAAGGGCTCCTGAAAGTTGGCGAATTTACCAAAAACGACGAGTTTGGTGAAAGCCGGACAAATCTGACGAAATTTCGCCAAGGCTGTTGACTAAATTATATGGGTGAATAGAGATTACTCAAATAGACGGGCCCCAAAAAGCTGACAAAAAATGGAAAAAACGACGAATTTGCCGAAAATGACAAATCTGACGAAATTTTGTTATATAAGGCTGTTGACAAAATTATTTAAGTAAATAAAGATCACTAGGCTAAAAGGGCCCAGAAAGTTGATGAGTGTGGCGAGAACGACAAATTTTGCAAAAGTGGCAAATCTGAAGAATTAAATTTCGTCGGGCCTGTTGACAAAATTATACAAGTGAATGGACATTTTTTGACTAGAAAGGCCCCACAAAACGCAAACAATTGTGGTTAAAGTGAGGAATTTGAAGAAAGCCAGTGGCAAATTATGACAAAACTTCCTGAAGCCTGTTGGCAAAATTATATAAGTGAATAAACATTTCTTAGCTAACGAACAAGCAGAAAGTTGACGAAAACGACGAATTTGGTAAAAGAGGCACATTTGATGAACTTTTACTAAGCCTTTTCACAAAATTGAATGGAAAGGGTTTGTAGAAAAGAACCATGAATTTGGAATAGTTGATAATGCCTTGCCATATATACATTGCTTTCCATTCCACTGGGGTAACACGCTTTAGAACGAGGAAAACACATATTCCTCTCTACTCGGGTAACAGGCTTTTACGACAAGGAAAATACATCCTGGGGCTCAGACAACATTCATTCATAACGAGGGAAACACATACGGACGAAATTTTGGCAATTTCGTCAAAAATCGTCAAAATCGCCAAAATCGTCAAAATTGTCAAAATGTTAGAAACCGTCTCTGATGAGACAATTTGCATAATCCTCGCCAAAATTGTATCTGTGAAATAATTATAATAGCTATGGCTGGCGAAAAGTCGCCAAAATCATCAATTCCGCCATGCTGATTTGGCTTCGACAAATTTGACTAAAATTCGCCAAAATTGTCAAATCCATGAAAATTCACACATTTTGACGAAATCTGAAATCGTGAAATCTGCCAATAATTTAGTTACTGCGTGCATTTCTGGACATAAGTGCAATATAATCATAGGCGTTGATATCGTTGCTAGCTTTTGCTTATGATTGTTCTGCACGTCTAAGGAGCGGGTGAACTGGTTGTTTACAAAGCAGTTTTCAAGTTGTATCGGCAGGCCTTCAATAAATGGATGTTATTTGCCGGCCGGGAGGCCCGTATAATGAAAAATCTGTGACCGAGGTCTGTACAGCAACGATCAGAGAGGTAAACTCACTGAAATTGACTCACTTTTTACTTAAAATTGTACAGAGAGAGACACACAGGATTACGCGCCATTACAGCGTCAAGCTGCAAACAGCCAAACAAACTCTTACAACTTCAAAACACTCAATTGAATTTACTTACATTGACTTTCCTTGCCATTTAAAAGTGAATGGTGACTTGCGTTGATTCAGTTAATCATCGATGGAAGTGTAAAAAAGACAAAAGATTGACGATTACCGCTAATTCCTTCCTAAAAATAGATCAACACGACGATTCCGCGCAGGGTGGGAAAATTCCGCCCTCTCCCGGAACCAGTCAGAACGCAGTATTTGTTGAATTCCGCCCGCTCACGAGCTGAGAAAAAAATAAATGTTTTATCCATCAACTTTATATTATTTTTGTCATAAACAAAAAGCTAACTTTTTCTTCAAGGTCTCAGGGGTCTATCCAACCAAACAGGAATCGCAGCTTTGACAAGGAAGAAAAGAGCAACTCGAAAGACGCCGCTGGGAAAGAAGCGACCAATAATACCAAGTAGTTACTAACGCAGTCTGTTCACAGATTTGAATTCTACTTTCGAGTTGTAAAACCAGTATTTTGCAAACGATCGCAGCGAGTAAAATATTGTTTTTAACACGAGAAAATGCAATTCACATCTTCAAGTCACCGTGTGATTTCCTTTTTATTAGAGACTTTTAGATCCACGGGTAGGGGTCACGTGACCAGAGCCAGATGTCATGGTTGAGGTTTTCGACTCGCGTTTTTCACGTAAATCATTTACCTCCGCATTTAGTGCCTTGCATTTTATTTTATGCCTCGAACAAACGCTGGAATCGAATAAAGTAACCCTTTTTCTACAAATTGGTTCCAATTTTTAGGCAATTTCCTAACCTTTTGTTTTTGTTTATAGAAAGGCACGGTTCATTAGTGGAAATCCAATATGGCGGCGGTTTAAGTCGATGTCTTTTATGCTTTATTTCTTTAGAAAGCTACGCATGATAGAAAACGCAATGTTTAATTTGTTTTCTTTTTTTCTTTTTCTTTTTTGGCCTAATTTTGACAATTTCCAGTGCATTGACAAGATGATTCTGTTCCCTCCAGTTTACTCCAATCTAAAGCGACAAACGTACGAACGGCAAACAGCAAACGTCTAACCTCAAACCCCAGTTACACGTTTGCGGTAAAGGTGGATCTAAAGGACTCTAATTTTATAGACAAACTGACCTTCTGCAAAAACAAACGTGAAAAAGCGAGAAATGATGTCATCAATGTCATCAGAAATTAGCATATGGGAGGTACGCCAATCGTTTCCCGGATGTAGTTTCGTATGAACTTTACGAGTGATGCGTTTTCCAGTAAAACACTGGTGTCTATTAGAATAATGGGTTATCTCAATTATCTCAATTGGGAATAGAGGTATATATCTCGACCCGAACAGAGTTTTCTCTTTATTCCTAGACAACATTTCAGTTCATTTAAGACTGAGTGAGTAACGTATAATTTTATTTAATCAAGTTATCGCAGGCTTATATTATCCATGCAAGCAGAGGTCAGGCTTCGTAATGAAAACTCTAATCTTCTGGCATTAAAGAACTTGTCTTTACTTAAGCCGTTGACGCGTAAATGTGCTGTAATGAAATGTCTTTTTGTTTTCAGTGTTAGTGACAAATTTAAACACTGTTTCAATTTGAAGAAACGAATGCGATCACGAATTTAGTAACAACAATGGGAGCCTTTTCACTGCATTTAAAATCCAGTCGACAATACTCAAAGCTAGCCATCAATATGTAGTTACGAGATACAGCGTTCCATTTCATTAGTCGACCATTGCATTTTTTTCTGCTGGCGGGGGTGGGGAGAGGGGATGCCTGCCAAGGGTTGTGCGAAAGTAGAAGTAGCTCTAGAAGTGAATATAAGTTGGATTTTGACAACTCTATATGGCGTGGTTTTGTTATATTGTAACTGGCACGTGATTAACACGACAATTAAAAATATCCAGATGCAGTTCGGGCTCTTTTTCAGTGAAACCCGCCTTACGGAATTAAACCCCGTTAATAAGGCCACCTCGTAATTACGGCCACGTTATTCTGGCCCGTCCAAAAGCTCAGTCAGTCATTTTCTTATTTAAAGAGCTGGCTAGTTGGTCAACGGATTAACAGGATTCCACTATTCCCTTCTCCATGGGCTGTCAATATAGTGTAACCCTATTGATAGTCATCTGTACACCTTTTGGAGAGGAAAAAGGGAATAAAGTTATCTAACAATTATATCTGTATTTATCTTAGACTAATACCAATCTATTCATCACGTATTGTATTACATATATTCAATGTACAAGCGGAAATAAAAAGGCCTTCAAAGCCAGTACGTATTTGTTCTATTTTGTTCCTTTCACGAATTACCCATTTTGTATAGTTAATCGTATGAATGCAACTGCGAGTAAGGATTTACACTACGAGTAGTGGTTTTGAAAAATTCTCTCAAAACTGCACGAACCTTGATCCAGTGTAATTTGAAAGAATTTTTTTCAGTTAAATATCACGAGTAGCGTAAATCTCTAATTGCTCGAACTTTCATAGGATTACTCATCAAAAACGTGCAAATTTCTTTTTCTTGTGGGAGTCTCCATGTTAACTAATAAAGGATATAATTATTTATATAATTACAATTCTTTGTCTTATGTTACAGTAATCAAATTCAGAGGTAGACAAAATTCAGAAAGAGGGGACCGAATTTATGCAAGACGACAACCTCACACTGACTTCATGTTGATATCCTGAATATTCGCTAGAGAGACAGTTGATTGCAATCTTTAACAAAAGTCGATCTACGAAAAAAGGGAATTCACGGCCCCGTCGGTTCCTATGAAATCTGCCCATGAAATCAAGACGCGATATTCATTTCATTATCACACCATCATACAGCTCTACTAATGCAATCCTACAGAAGATGTCCGTGCAAGTTGAAATGCCTGGAGCCAGACATATGAGAAAGGTGTCCAAATACAAAAAAAAAACGCAGTCTTTTTTACGCACATCAATTCATTTAGTGAATGCAATTCAGTCCAATAGGCCTTTTAATTTCATGGTTAGATTTTCTTACTTGACAAATTACTCATTTATTTAATTTTGGCGCAAAATTTTAGCGTTAATTTATAATTATGAAATTACAAAATCACAAAATTGCCATGGCAACGTACGTGTTTTGGGAGGCGCGGTGACCTCATGGTTAGTGCGCTCGTCTCTGGATCGAGCGGTCCGGGTTCGAGCCCTGGCCGGGGACATTGTAATGTGTTCTTGGGCGAGACACTTTACTCTCACAGTGCCTCTCTCCACCCAGGTGTATAAATGGGTACCGGCGAACTTGATGCTGGGGGTAACCTTGCGATGGACTAGCATCACATTCAGGGGGAGTAGAAATACTCTTA